>NW_010541861.1:0-230 GCF_000687285.1 Phaethon lepturus
TTATGCCCCCAATTAAGGAAAAAAAAAAACGAACAGAAAACTAACCACCTCGCAGTCTGCAGCACGGTAAGCCGCGCCTGCCTCCCTTTTTTCGAAAGCAGGTGAATAAAGTGCAGTAAAAATGTAGATTTTTTTTTTACGATCTACCTCCGAAAAGGTACTGGTAACCTCGCGGGTCCCCACCGCCGCTCCGCGCGGCGTGAGGACGAGGCGGCTCCGCCGCCACCCCA
>NW_010541861.1:543-1669 GCF_000687285.1 Phaethon lepturus
CAGGTGATAATCTCTGCACCCACCTTTCCCAGGACACCCACGCTAAAGTTCACCCACTCTCTCCGCTTTCCCCCCCCCCACGCCACCCCTGGGCAGCGAAACAGCAGAGCCCCCGGGGATCTCTCGGGTCTTCTCTAACTTTGGGGGGGGAAAAAAATTAAAAAAAAATGTTAAAAAATCACACCTCTCCTTATGATTTCCGTCACTTCGTGTTAAACCCGTGCCGCCACTGTCACACGGAGGCTCCCTCCTCTTCCCCTCCCTCTTATTTTTTTTCCCGAGCTTCTTCTGCACGGAGCCTGCTGCTTTCCTGTGAGCGATAGCTACAAGCCTCACATTGGTGACATTTTAATCAATGCTTCCTATCCAGGCTGACATGAATTTTACACTTCAAAACTCTCCTCCGCCAGCTAATTGATTCAAATTGTTTTATTGCTTAAACCCGTGTCACACATTGTATGATCTATTACCACGCCAAAGAGAAAACCTCCCCTCCTGGCTTCGCTCCCCGAGAGAACAGGGGATGGACAATTTCGTCCCAGGCTCTGAACGTTGGAAGAGGAGGAAAAAACGCGGTTTGCAGGAGGTGAAAGGGATGAGCGGCTTTTGCAAAGCGCCTTCAACGAAGCTGCCCCCTGAGCTCCTTCTTGGCAGCCCGGGAGAGGCTGAAAACGCAGGCTCGGTCCGGGGGAGTCGTTAGCCGGTGCCTGCGTTTTATTTCGTGACGATTAAACGAAAAGCAAAACTAAACTTTTTTTGTTCACCTGCTCCGTGCTATAGACACCTCCCACCCCTTTTGAAATCTGTTGGAAAAAATGAGCGGCTTCCTCAATTTTCCTCTATAGGAAGGAGTCCCCACTCACGAGGACTGGGTGTTCTAGTCCCCGCGGAGGGGAGTCAATACCCTGCGTGTTCGACGGGTACTGCCTGCAGCCGCACCAGGAGGCTTGGCTCAGTAGAGTGCGAGCAGAGACCGCACCAGCACCTTAGAAAAGCGAGGCGAGAATGTACCGTTTCCTACTTTTTTTCCTACTTAAGCCTCTTGGGAAACCTCGTGGGGTAGCACGACCCCAGCACCGGGCATGGCGGTGGGGTGTCAGCTCAGCCTGCTGGGGAAAGGCCGGTC
>NW_010541862.1:0-643 GCF_000687285.1 Phaethon lepturus
GCAGAGGCTAGGCAGTTGAGGGACGGGATCGCATGCTGAGTGCTGGGTCCATGCAGCCCTGTGCAAACCCAGCACACAAACACGTGCAAACCCTTCCCAACAGTGTCCAGAGCATCTTCCAGCTGCTGCAGCCACCCACCCCATCTCCCACCTCTCCCCATGGCCAGCGCCAGCACAGACCCATGGCATCTCTGGCGGCAGGAGATGCCAAGGACAGATGGATGTATCTGGGTGCCTCTGGCAGCATCCCTCACGTGGAGCATGAGCCAACACCCCAGGCAAACCTCGAACACAAGGCGGGTGGCAGGAGCAGTGAAAGGGATGGGAGCCACCCATGGGCAAAACATCCATGGGACAAGGGATCTTCCCACCCTTCACCCCAGAGCAGGCTCCCACGCCGAGCCCCGAGAAACAGGGCAGCTCTGAGAAACCCCATCGCTGCCTGCAGCTGCCGGCTCACAGCCCCAGGAGCCAGGCGGGAGCAGCAGGCTCCTGAACAAAGGTCCCTTTGGAAGGGATCAGAGTGCTCTGGGGACGCACCCAGCCTCCCCTTAATCCCCCGTGCCGGCCCCAGCCCCCTCCTCCTCTTCCACCCCCCAACGGATAACACAACAGACATTGCCCTCCAGACCAGCCACCCCCA
>NW_010541862.1:725-951 GCF_000687285.1 Phaethon lepturus
GGCGATGAGGCCAGGGACCACAACCCCACTCCAGGTCAGCCGACAGCAGGGGACAGTGGCCCATGATACCATGGGCGACGGTGGCACCTGGGAGAGAGCCGACCCCATTCCCCCAAGAGATCCAAGGGCTCTCACAGAGGTGGCTGCAGCTCACCCCATCCCCAGGATGCCCCAAATTGCCCCCCAAGGGACATGGGTGACAGCAGCGGCTCCCCAGGCCCTCGGG
>NW_010541862.1:1097-1309 GCF_000687285.1 Phaethon lepturus
ATGCCACCAGGCCCCCCGACCCACCCCCCTCGCCCTCATTACTGCCACCAGCCCCCTTCCCCCCAGCACATCCCTCCAGCACTGATCCTGGAGCAGCCCAACCTGCTCCCACCGCCCCCCACCCCCGGGGCCGTGCTGGCAGCAGACAAGGGGGAGGGCTGAGGGCAGTGCAGGCAGGAGCAGGCAGGATGCTGCCAGGCCCTTTCTGGGAA
>NW_010541863.1:0-11730 GCF_000687285.1 Phaethon lepturus
GCCTTCCTGGGTCCCTTTGTCCTTCAGGACTATCTCCCAACTAAGGACTAACTCCTTGCAGTTCAGAAGAGAGACTCAAGGAAATCAAGTGCTAGTCTAAGGCTCCAGAAGAAGCACTTGGTTCTTGGATCTATGCATATTTAGGCTGTTGCCATTACCCCTTCCTCACAGACAGAAAGGAGAAATATGTCCTGACAGCGCAAAGAAGTGCATTGGCTTTTTGTCAT
The DNA here is from genome assembly GCF_000687285.1 of Phaethon lepturus. NCBI lineage: Eukaryota > Metazoa > Chordata > Aves > Phaethontiformes > Phaethontidae > Phaethon > Phaethon lepturus. The sequence continues at coordinate 228 of NW_010541863.1, forward strand.
GACGCCTGATGTCAGCGCTGGGCAAGAGCAGTCGCTCAGAAATCCAATCTTATGTCACATGCTAGTTCAGGAATGAATCGTATCTGCCAGCTTCCTTTACTGGCTAAGTTGTACTGCAAATGCACTGAGGACGCAGCCAAGGTTTCTCCCATCTCACGCCTGCACTAGTTTGCATCCCTTGTGCAGGAGAAGGGGAGGAACAGAGAGCCTACCGCAGCAGCAGAATCGCAGTCGGGCCGGATGGAGTTAGACTGCATCTACAAGAGGTGACAGAGCACGTGAAAAAGAAGGAAGAAGAAAGGGAGAGATGGCTAATGACAACCTTTAGCAAGTACTTTGGAATGTCTCCAGCCATCCTTTAAAAGTGGCCACGTGCATGTCAGACACTGCAGTTGATTCTCACAGCTGGGCTGGGATTGCTCTCCAGCATCACCAACATTATCACCATGTCCAGGGCTGGCACTCTGCTCTTGAAAGATTCAAGAATTACAGTGGGGCTGGCAGCCCATAAAATTAACTTTTATCAACACCAGAAAGTATAGATGGAAATGGCTAGCTGAGGAAGTTAGCCCAAGTCCTGCCCATACTGCTGTTCTCCAGTGTGTACTTCAGTCCCTCTAGTTGTCAGGCTGACACTTTGACAAGCGGTAAATGTCTCCTGACGAAAACCATTAAAAACGTGGTGACTGTTTATAAAGTGCTATGTTTTAGCATGTCGCCCTAAGCTACGCTGTATCAACACTGCTCCAGAAGAGACCTTCGTTGGGGCTCTTGCTGGAACTAGGAATAGAAAATCTCTGACACCTCTTTGAAAAGTTGAATGTGCAACATCAAAGCTAACACATAAAGTGTGGTGAACACAAAGCTGTGCTGCCTTGCCACCCTTTTTCAGCTGTCCTGTGAGAGCTACGCAGTTGTGGATTGCAAGGGCTGCAGTGCTTATATGGGCTGTAACACTGGGAGAAATACCTTAACTGTCTGTTGCCTGCCGCAACATAACAGCATAGAGGGAACAAATCCTCCATACATAAGTAGTATTTATGCTGCTGTGTGATTAGTGTCAAAAAACTGTCTTCTTAATGTGAAAAAAGCATATAAATAGTGAAAATATGGAAGTTCCTTATATTTTTATCATTCGTTTCCTAGCAATTTCAGAAATCTAGACTACATTCCTTAATTAACCACCCAAGATTAGTTTGAGCACATCTGATTTCATAAGATCTTACAAACCTCTCTTCAAAAAGACTAATTGCAAAACTGGCACCATCAAGCTGCACGTTACCAGGTGGCAACACTCTCTTAGCAAGCGTCCCTTTAATTCTCCCCACCTCATTCCTATGGTTACTCAGTCCCCACTACAAAGTATGTAAATGAAACATATGTGTTTGGACAAGCCAAGGTGGGAATCTCTCAGTAAGTGTCCCACTAAGCACTTTGCAGAGCCACAACCCCCGCCTATGCACTTTTCCCTTAAGAGGGTCATGCTACTTGAGGATTTGCCACTCCTGTGCTTCAGCCACCAAGGGATTAATTGTTGACCTAGAAATGGGACAACTGTGGTCAGGCAAGTTTGCAAGCAGGGCAATCAGTCTAACGGCTATAAATGGTTTAAGGTGCACGGCTACTCAGGACAAAGAGTGCTTTACTGTGGGCTTCTCAGCTTCCTTTCACCCGTGGCAGAGGAGCCCATAAAGTTAATACACATATATTTCAGTTTGTTCTGCATTTCTGTCTATAGCTGATGCGTTTACAGCTGCCCTGGTGTTGACACTTCAGTTTAACATCCGATACCGCACGCACTAGTTTCCCCAGGAAGGGAGAAAGCAGGTGTCGATCCTGTGATTACAACTGAGCATGCATTTCTTGTAAAGCCTTCCCTGCAAAACAGGCAGGTTAGTCTTTCCTGGAAGGTTTTGCCTGGGGAGGCCAGAGTTGACGCCGCATTGGAGATTTCATGGCCTATATGAATGAAGACTCACAGGAGAAAGCTAGGAACCTATACAAGACCTGCTATGCCTTTGCAACCTATGCTTTCCATACCACCGACATCTTCTGCCCTGGGACAGATGCTGGGTCAGCTCTGGCTCTCCAGCGCCTGGGGAGCAGGACGGCAGAGCTGCAGCCACTCTCTGCCAGGGGATATTTGGGTAGATCCTGCCCTCTGACCCCCGTTTGGTGAAAAGTGCTGTGCAGACATACACCACTGTCATGGGATTAAGCTAAATGCTCTAAATAAATTTAGAGATAAGTACTCTAAGCTCAGAGTCTATATCGTGTTTGCAAAAAGCATACATAAAAAGACTACATGCACATAGTTGTTTGTTGTTTTCTCTTGATAAGGATTATAGTTTTAATTTGTAGGACTTGTTTTCCTGAAATATCTGCTCTTTCATTTTTTTAGTAGAGGTATCTGAGTTTTAGCCTGGAATGGATAAAGTTTCGTGGAGACTGCTATCATGTAACACCAACAGCTTTGGGGGGGGGGGGAAAGAAGAAAAGAGGTATCAGAAGAGACATGGGGTAGCATTTTTCATTAAGGAATAGTTTTTATAACATCGAAAGTAGTCTCAATCTTCAACACAAAGAGAAACATTTAGAAATATGCATCTTTAAAAACTAACTTTTTTTTCCTGAAGGAAAGGAAAATGGGAGGCATGTGTCTGACCTACAGGTTCTGAGATCCTGTAAATCCTAAGCCAGAAATGACAGAAAAGATGATACTATGTAATTGCCACAGCGTAGGTTTGCACTCAGACACGAGGATCACAGTTCTTCCCTGCTTCTTAAAACCGCCATTCTGCCCATCTGTTTTCTGAACCTTTTACATTGACAGCACTGAATTTGGTCTCTTCCGTGTGACTCTTACCATGAAGAACCCTATTTCACATAATACAAACCCAAAACATCGTATGGGAATAGCACCTCATAAGAGGACTTTGTTCACCATTACCTTTAAAAGCATTGACTAGAACTCAAAAATTACATACATTACTTTCACTCTAACAAGTAAAATACCTGATGAACCCCAGAAGGTCTGAAATTGCTTAAAGGCAAATTCTAGTACGTAAGTATTATTGAGCAAGAGTAAAGAAAAGCTTTTAAAAACTATCCAGCCCTTTGAAAAGTAAATGTTTTGTTTGCTTAAGGGACTACCATACATCTTGAGAGGATAATTCTTATGTATCACATAAGATACAAGATCTCCATTATTTATACAGCTAGCTGTTAGTCACAAGTCTGTTTTGAAAACAGTGAAGGGCTCCTTCTCTCTGTGGGAAAATCATAACTGGCTGTGCTTTTTTCAAGATTTATTCCTCCTATATGTAACTCTGCTGTCTGAAAACGCCTGAGGTTTGTGCATCATCCAACCTGACCGCTCTTGCCAGGCTCTAATGACTAACACAGATAGCAGAGACAAAACCTGCCTTGTACCTGAAATGTGTCCATACAAAAGTGAGTATCATTTCAGAAACTATTTCAGCATAAGAGATTATGAACTCTACTTCTAGAGTTCCTCCTCTCTTTATTTGGACAAACATATATTTGTACACTGTCAGCACTGCAAACCACCCCTACCTCATGCTACAGATGCCCAGAGATTCTTCTTTCCACTTCAAGCACATTACCAAGCATATAACATGACCAGTGATTCTATTTTTATTAACAACCTTAGTAATTCTGCTCACAAAGTATTCTTGCATCCTCTTGGTAACCTTCTTACATCCTTAATCCAGTTATAGGTACTATTTCATATCCAAAACTTCATCCCAGTAAATAGATAGATAGATAGATAGATAGATAGATAGATAGATAGATAGATAGATAGATAGATAGATAGACGGATGGATGGATGGATGGATGGATGGATGGATGGATGGATGGATGGATGGAGAGAAAGATCAAAAGATCAAAATATTGATAGGTAGGTAGGTAGGTAGATAAACAAATGTTTTTATTAGGAACGTAGTTTCCTAATTCTCACAACCTAAATGCATTTTTTCCTTATCTCTTGCTAGGAGCTGTTTTAATAGGAAATTTCCTGAACAAATGCTATTTTTTTGTTTCATGTAACTTTATGATGTAAGATTAAAAAGAAGGAAATTATTTTCACATAATCCCAATATGGACCTATTTAATGCCTGTGGAGTTTGTTGGAAAAATCATCTGACCCAATTTTTCATTCTATTTAGAAAATGTATGTAGACTACAAAAATACAAAGGGGAAAGTAGAGTACATGGATTCTGTCCTGGATAACGGGTGAAGACGAACCGTGTAATCATACAGCCACAACACCACTCCTGTATTTTGTGACTACAGAACAATGCTCATGAGAGGAAACTACCACCTCTTCTGTCTAATACACAAAAGGCTACTAAAATAATTTCAGGAGAAAAGTCCTTCCCACTGTATTCAGCAAACGATATGCCAAAGGCAGACAGAATCTCACCAGGTCTCTAGCCAACTAGAAAAAACATAGTGCTGCAGCGAAAAATTAATTTGGAGGACTGAGGAGAGAATAAACTTCTAATTACTAGATGCACAAGCATTTTTAAAGGAGCAATTCTTACTTCCACCCTGGTGGCTCCTATCTCAGCAGAGATATGTTTGCTTACCAGAGTAGCTGCTGGTTGCAGCTCAAGCTGGGCTCAGGTAGCCGCGTTATCAGCTTACGGCAATTCCGGCTTGCTCCTTTGGCAAGTTGCATCCAGATCACCTGAGTTCACACTGAAGAATATTCAGATTCCCTTGAACCTAAAAGCTCATGCTCATAACCAAAACTACTAGGCTACAGCAGGTTCAAGTTCCGATCTGGGAAATATAAAAGAGCTTCTACCCAGAAGGGATGCTAGATGCAGTTTGGATTTTCAGGTATAAAGCTTGAGATGATCTGTATCAAGAAAGTTAGACCTATCCCAGTATCTCTTGTCCTGCACTTGAGAAAGCATCCTTTTCTTGGAAGTATCTTCTACCTTAAGCCATTTTTCCTTTGCTCAGGGCCAGTCCTGCTATTTTTACCTAGCAGCCCTCTTACTTCTTTCTGTGGGTTTGAGTCACTCTCCATCGACCATCTGTGCAGATGTCCCAGACCTGGCAGAAGCTTGCAATAAATTATACCAATATAAAAAACAATAAAAAAAGAAATAGGAGAAGAGGTTGTTTCTCATGGCTGGGTATAGGGAGAACAGCTTACCAAAAATAAAACCTTACATAAGCGTAACAAACCCATGCTATATTTTGCTACAGAATTTTTCACAACCGGACAGGCCACACATAACCACTACAACTGTCATGAAAAAAGTACTACTGCCTTTCTGAGCCACATACAGGCACTGACTTCACTTGTGTTCCTCTGATTAACGCAATGTTTAATATCCTACAAGTGTATTACAATCATAAAACATAAAAATCAAAGCAAATCAGTATCAAAAAGTTCTTCATCACATGTAACTCACTTGTCACAATGAAATACTGAATTTTAGGATCTCCTCTTCTCTGTGGACTGGGAAAAAATTCTATGAATATTAACGGCAACTGGTGATAAGGAAGAGAAAGAATTTGAAACGCCTGCCTATGGACTAGAAAATGTGTCTTTAATGTAGTGAGGCAGCTTTTTTTTTTTTTTTCAAATATCCTAATTAGAACTGTTTGCAATGGTAATGTATTAAATTTTGTCGATCCATTTTTAAGAATCAGTATTGTGCTGACCTCAACAGAAGCATAAATAAATGTACGTCATGAAAAATATTTCTCTATGTTAAAAATACTTTTATTGAGCACTACAGATATTCAGTACCAGGACAACTTTCTTACCACGCACCTGAGTTCTGTGTGTAGCAAAGTAAACCCCAGCTAATCAGTACACTTGCAGTTAAGCCTCTTCTCCTGAGGACAAATTCATAGGAAAGTGTACAGATATTTGTGTCTGAAAGCGTGTTCCTTCTTCTAAAAACCGGAGGCTGTATTTATACCTAGTGTCAGTGTTTTCCCCGATGAGACATCGCACCATTAACTAAACTGCTAAAATATGGGAGTTCTCTAAAAAACGTTTTTATCTCCTTTCCACCGCAACAGCCATTCCCGACAACTATAATTTCTGAGCCGTGCTTGCTTACGGTGTTCTTCACACCGTAGGATAACCTGGTTTGCTAATAATTTTAAAGAAAGCTTGTAACTGAATAAATTTATAAACATTTAAAAGAAACACCCTTCTGGAGCTTGGTTGGGTAAGAGAAATGTTAAATGAGTGCTTGCTGATCGCTGAAGCCAACTGACGGGTGGCTTCTATATTTAGGATCCTCCTTACACCTGTCAAGAGACAGAGACAGCCAGCGAAAAAGAAAGTGTGTGCAACAGAGCAAGCAATCCAGAGACCCGTCTCTTGTAGCAAGGAGCTAAAAATAAAAGCAACAAAGAGCAATAAGGAAAGCAGAGCAAAATCTTATTATTTATATTACCCCGCTGCTCTGTGACGTGCTGTCAGCAAGCACTCCGAACGCGGTACGGACCTCATTAGCTGTCGGCGACGCCGGCCGCCCGCAGGAAGCCACGGCGATCCTCAAAGCTGGACACAGTCCAACTGTGTCAAACCTGGGCTCCGCAGGTGGATCCCTTTCCCCGCCGCTCCTCAGCTGAAAGCGTGAGGCCTTTGCGGCAACATTTCCATTCCAAATTGGGCTCCAGCGAGTATTCCTCCCCGTGCTGAGCTACGCCACCGCGAACGGGCTTTTCGGCTTTGACTGGTCTGAACCCCGGCTGCTCTCCCTTCGCTAATCTGACAGCACTTTCTATATTGATGATTCGTAGCTATGTATGTGAACGTAGCAAAAGAAAAATCACGTAGGTGTCTTTAAATAGCACTATGCAACACTTAACAAAACAATGCGCCTGTAAAGGCACCAGATCCCTTTGTTTTAAACAGAATAGCAGCGTACTGCGTCTCAAATGGGAGGGCATCCAGCTGTAACAGGAGCTTGCTTTCAACACACGGACGCTGCCTTCCTCCCACCTGAGTGCACCACTCCCTTCAAGGTTTTGATCTCCCAGTAAGCAGAAATATTTGGGTTTATACAGACTAAGGACAGAGAGTAGCATTGCTGGGGGAGTACGGAAAATCACGCTATTTAAATTTACGCACGTACCCTTTTCTAAACGCTACATGACAACTCTTAAACAAAGAAACCGAATATCACTCCACCTTCCCTGACTATTATCATAACAATCCAAGTAACCTTTTAAACAATATCTGATTCACCACCAGATTCTCTGCATTCTTTTTCAGAAAGGGAAACCAAGTGGTCTTTAAGGATTGCCCAGTGTTCAACAAACTATATCTATTACAGGCCAACTGTAATTTAAGTTTCAGTAACTATTACTTTCTCAGAAAACAAACAAAAAAGCCTTTTTTCCCCCATCAATAGCAGATGAAATGCATATTTAGTTGTTAAAAAATAATGGTGTGCATGTTTGGGTGAGAGAATGTACTCAGGGCGGGGAGGGGACACAGCTGGGACAGCTGACCCAGGCTGACCAAAGGGATATTCCATACCATAGGACATCGTGCTCAGTATATATAGCTGGGGGAAGAAGGAGAAAGCAGAGGACGTTTGGAGTGAGGGGGGTGTCTTCCCAAGTAGCCGTTATGCGTGATGGAGCCCTGTTTCCTGCAGATGGCTGAACCCCCGCCTGCTCATGGGGAGTGGGGAATGGATTCCTTGTTTTGCTTTGCTTGCGCGTGCAGCTTGTGCTTTACCTATTAAACCGTCTTTATCTCAAACCATGAGTTTTCTCACTTTTACTTTTCTGATTCTCTCCCCATTCCCATGGGGGGCAGTGAGCGAGCAGCTGCGTGGGGCTCAGCTGCCGGCTGGGGTTAAACCACGACGAGTTATTACTATACATCGTAATGGGAAACTAGAATACTGTTGTATAGTATCGATAATAATGCTAGCACATAGAAATAAAACAAAGCACGTATCAACAGTTAAAACATAGCACATGCTACTGCCATCAAAACCAGTGCAACCCCAGTGTACTCATACAAAGGATGTCAGCCTGAACAGCTGTTAAAAATTCATTGAAACTGAGACAGAAATTTAAGTCTCTTCAAATGACCATAGTCTGAAGACAGAACAGGTGAATACTAGATGTACTGTAATAAATTAATACATCTAGCTCCTATAATAAACTAGCTGTGCCCAGTCCTTTTTTTTTTTTAAGTATTTATAGCACAACTGGACTGTCCAGAAATATTGACATGTAAAAACATCTGCAGGCAAAGAATGATAAGAGAGATCTACAAAGTTTTATGAAGTCCTAAAGGGTGACAGCATACATTTACAAAAGACTAAAAGCCTTGTACTAAGTATTGGGCAAAATACCATTCTGCCTTACCTATCACTACTGGTGTCACCTATGGCAGAGATGATTCCATTCTCTTGGGTAATAAACCATATAACCATTTAACATCTGCCTGCATTACAAATATGTCTGTCCTACATTGACAACAACAATGAACACATAGGAGAAAAGTTATAGAAGGTGATTTGGCTGTTTTGCATGACGTTAGAGGTGCACACACATTAGTAGACATAAGATTACCCCTGCCATTATTTGTTCCCTTACAGGTATTATCAGAGAAACCCTCAGGAGACATAAAGTATATTGCTTTATCATTACTAGGGATTCTGTTTCCATGCGAAAATTTCTATCTAAGGATCTCTGTCTCATAAGCTTCTGTCATACAGAATCCATAATAATATGGGTTTTGTTTCTTAATTGTAGCTTCCAAGTGCTATGCTAATAAAAAGAGACACACACGTATATGGTGCATGCACTGCTGCTGTCTGAGGTCTGTACAGAGGAACACTCAGTCTGAGATACTGCATCATTCACATATGGTAAATTGAATTGTATACAATAAATTCAGCCATATTAGAAATTATATTCCAGAGTGCATCAGAGATATAATAAACGATGCAATAGTTTCCTTTCTGTAAATAATTTCTATGACTTTTTGAAACTCTTTTACCACCACACAAAAATCAGGCATAACAGATCATTTCCATTCATGTTTAACATTATTTTGTCCCATAGCATGATAACAGAAAAGGCCAAGCTTAATTTCATTAAAAAATGTGACCTAAGACAAAAGTGGACGTAAGTCATCATCACAGTACTTCTTTGGAGTAAGTTGGTCACAAAGATATTATATATAGAAGCCTTTAAAACTGTCCGCAAACCTTCTACTGAAAGAAGTCTTTGAAAGTCAAGTAAGAAAATATGGAATCATAGAATAGCTTGGGTTGGGAGGGACCTTTAAAGGCCAACTAGTCCACCCCCCCTGCAGTGAGCAGGGACAACCTCAACTAGACCAGGTTGCTCAGAGTCCCATCCAACCTGACCTTGAATGTTTCCAGAGAATATGTTGTATCAGATTTATTTAGTGATAATTCCTTCAGATGAACTAGCTAATGCAGTACTTGATCCAAAAATCTGAAAGTCAAAGTCTACAGTAGAAATATTTTATTGAGGGTCATATTATGACCATTCCGTACTTCTACCTTCTAAGTGAACTTAAAAATGTAAAGGTTTGTGTTCTTTTTCTTTTTTAATAATATAACAGTTGGACAGAAAACAGTTCAGCCGTGGAGAAAGTACTATCCATCTTCCCAAGCAATACAGGAGAGAGCTTTTGCCCCTTCAGATTTCCTTTCAGCACAAATTTAGAATCTTAACTGTTCAGAAACACCATGAACGAATCCACAAACTACCTAATTGTACTATCAGGCCATTGTGTATATTTAATCTGAGTTTTCCTTACCTAAATTTGTAGGTTAAAGTCTGTGAAGCAGCTGATAGCCTGAATAGGCATTCATCTTTACTGTAATTCTAACATCAGTTTGAATTCAGATTTTTACTCTTCTCTGATATGTAATAACATAAATCAGCACTTACACGGCACATTACATTTTGAAAGCATTGTCCAAGCAATTCTCTATGCCCTTTTGAACAATTCACAAATGAAAGAGAAAACTGGATAAGAACAGAAAACACAGACCCTGAAACTCTCCTTTTATTTTTGTAAATAAATAGCTTGGAAGTTTTAATCCAGACCTAACTCACAACTTTGAAACCATGTGAATTCAAACCATGTCTAGTTTTGAGATGCATAGAATGAGCTTTTCTTCTAAAAAATGTAGGCATAACAATGACAAGGTTTTATGTTTGTATGGAGGCAGACAAATAGTGGTGAATTGCTTCATTTGAGAGAAAATCAGGTGGCCATTAAGCTGCTGGTTTTAAAACTCCTAAGAAATTTTTTACTGTATAATTTCAGACTCTCAGAGAACTACACAAATAATGTAAAATAACAATACTTCACGGTAAATAGCCCTTATTTTTGCATTGATTTTGTTTAGATAGATATTGAGGGCTAAAAAGATTGCGCAATTGCTGCATTCTGAAAATAGACAGCATTATCAGCCAAGAAAACCTTCATCAGTTCATTATCCAGTTTTCCCAGGTGAAAGAAATGTTGCATGGAGGGTGTGTGTCTGTGTCAAATCACACAGTTACAAACCAAAACCTGGACTCTATCTAAATTATTGTTGAATTAGAAGCTCCTTTCCACAACAACAAACAAAACCGTGTATCTCATATAGTCTGTATTTGCTTATCATATATTTGTTTGAGGACTTTGGACTAAAGCACACTTACAGTACTGCAAGTTTAAAAAAAAAAACAAACCAGGTTTATTTTATTACTTTGCAGATGTTGAGGAGATGTTTCACTGCAGATAGTGAAGAACTACTTTTATTAAGCAGTCATTTTGCAGATGATCCCCAGTTTGCGGGTTATCTATTTAGCCATGAAGAAAGCCTTGAATAAGTTCTATCCAAGTACACATCATTGAGTGTCAGTATATGAAATTTGGATCTGGTACACCAGAAATCTAAAATTTCAGGTATTGGTGAAATCTTTTAAATTTGGATATGGTTGCTCCCAAAATCACCGCAAGATTAAATACAGAGCTAAACGCAAGAAACGTGAGTTTCTTCCCCATGTAGGTAACTAGAAAGGTCGGTATTTCTGTGGTATACTGCTGACATTTCCTGCTTGTTCATTTTCAGGAAAAATTACGGCTAAGAAGAAGAATATCGCAGCTAAGAAATAATTCCTGCCCAGTGAAGAGCTGTACCAATTATTGAAGTCGCACAGCATAAAAACCACAGGATCAACCAGAGATTCCTCTTCCTGCAGTGAAACAATGTCCCCGCAATAGAAAACATCCAAACATCCAAACATGCCTCAAAAACATCTGAGTAGGCTATCTTTACCATAGTTTGTGGGTTCAAAGAACAACTTTTGGCTAAAACCTTACTTTCAATTCTCAGAGGCAGATGCTTCTGCAATCTCTCCATGTAGTGGAAGTTGTTACTAGGTTTTCACTGCCAGAGATAAGGTATGACCTTTGCAGCTTTCACAGAATCACAGAATCACAGA
>NW_010541864.1:0-212 GCF_000687285.1 Phaethon lepturus
GTGCCATTCCTATTGATTTCACCGGGACATGCTCGGGGAGAATTTGACCCGAAGTTTTTCAGGTTTCTCTCCTGACCTCTAGATACCGCTGCCAGTAAAGCACTGATATATTTCGCGTTGAGTCGGACATCAAAAGGAGACGAAATAGGAACGAGTGGGGATTTCTCCCTAACCCCTCCCCTCATATCTACGCTAAAAAAAAAAAAAAAAAA
>NW_010541864.1:442-1394 GCF_000687285.1 Phaethon lepturus
AAAACTTCAAAGAAAACCGTCACCGTTTCCAAACTTTTGCCTATTTAACTGAAAAGCGATCGAGTTCTTCTCCTTTGTCCTGTCTGCCTGTGATTCGTGTTCGCTTCCGTTTTTAAAGATAAAAATTAAGAGGCATAACGAGCACCGGCCCCGGGCCCTGCCCTGCGCCCCCCGGCCTGCAGCGGGGCGGATTTGGGGAGATGCCGGCTTTGCTCTGGCCTCAGACGTTTCGCCTTGAGCTGCCCAGGGGTGATGCTGGGGGCCGGGCGGGGCAAACCCTGGCCTGGAACCCCCTTTCAGGGGAAAACAAAAAACGCCAACAAAAAAAAAGGGAGTGGGGGGGAAGCTGCCGCCGCGCCTCTCCGCGCCTGAGCCACAGGTTTCTGCGTTATCCTCTTTTATTGCTGTGCTCCGCTCCCCGCTCTCCACGCCTTGCAGCTCTCGCCCTCCGCGACGCTTTGATCTTAAATAACTCTCTCCTACCGCCTGCAATAAATTATGAATTAAGGTGCTGTTGACTCGTATTTACAACGTTAATAGCTTCCTCTTTGGGAAAAGATAGGGTTTGTCTGGCCGAGAGGGGAAGGGAGGGAGATTTCTTTGGGGATGCGATGTGATAAACATGGGTTCGCAGCGCTGATAGACCAGGGACTCCTGACGGGATGACAGGCAAGGAGAAAGGCTTCTTGCACAGAAATTAATGAAATAGCACTTGCTCCAGCTACTTGAAATAGCTTATTATCTCCAAATTTCTTATTCCCCCCCCCCGCCTCTCGAACGTTATTTCTGCCATTTGTAACTCGGAGGCACAATAGCTGCTTTCTCGAAAAACTCGGGTTCAACGAGTTTAATAAAGAGATACGGTTTTAAATGGTAAGGAACTATTAGCTCGTTATTTTTAGCGGATCTGGGAGAGCAGTGGAGCTGTTTGAGCGGCTGAGCTGGGAGAGGC
>NW_010541864.1:1596-2068 GCF_000687285.1 Phaethon lepturus
TCCCAGCCTGGTTCTGGGGTCCCCTCCCGGGACTGGGGTCCCCTTCCGGGTCTGGGTCCTATCATCCTGGGTCTGGGGTCCACTCCAAGGTTGATGGCTCTTCTCCCGAGTTTTGGAGTCCTAGTCCTGTTAACGGGGTGCCCTCCTGGGTCTGGGGATCCTAATCGTGGTCCGGGTCCCCTAATAGGGGTCTGGAGCTCCTATCCAGGCTCTGAGTCTCTTACTGGGGCACCGGGGCTCTTATCCAGGGCCACTTTTCGGGCCCGGAGCCCCACTCCAGGTCCGAGCTCCCCTCGGGATGCAGTGCCCCGGCAGCCCTCGGCCACCCCATCTCCTCCCGACATCATATCATGAAAGGCCGACATTCGCACAAAGGCGGCTGGGCCGGGGATAAATAAATAAAGCCCCGGTATTGATTTAAAGGGGGCTGCCGCCCAGGGCGGGGGCTGCGGGGGGGCCGGCCCGCCCCGCG
>NW_010541864.1:2177-4849 GCF_000687285.1 Phaethon lepturus
AGGGGTCTGCATCCATTTGAAGCCCGACAACTTAAATTAATACGGGGCTTGACAGAGAATGATGCTCTATTTCTGGCTCAGTCACCGTCCCTGGATCTCCCTTAATATTTAATGAAAGTCGCTGAGTTGCTCTAATTTTGCTACATAAAGGTTTACACTAGCAGACAGAGTTAAATATCCCGGCTCGGGCGGTGTGAGGCTTGGCTGGCGAGCGGAGGGGAGGGAAGGGGGAAAAGCGGCGAATTCTCATCCGAGAATCCGGTGCGAACATTTAATCTTTGCTCTTGTTGTCAGTTTTATTGACTCCTCGCATGTTGGAGCTTGTAAAATATTTAAAAACGCGATCTCCCACTTCCTCCTTCCCTTTCAACACTCCCGGTTAGGACCAATTTGGTCCAGTTTGGAGACGGGAGGGGAGGGCAGCGCCTGCCTCCTGACCTCCCATTTTCCGCGGAGGATGCGCTTCCCCCGCAGACATCAAAGTAGGTAGCGGTGCTCCCCGTTTGGGACATACACCTCGCCCCCAAAGCTTCAGCTTCGCCAGCGGCCTGAAAGAGGTTGCCCTGCCAAAACTCGGCTGTATTTTAGACAGGAATCACTATAAAGGTAACAGCTGCCGGTCAGGTCCTGCTCCTATTTAAGCCCATTTTCAGTGCTACTTCTCCTCGGAGCTCTGCTTTTCCCGAGGTAAATAACAGGCCCGGGCTCCTAAAGCATCCCTTGGAGCTCCTTCTCCACCTTCCATCGCAAGAACACAGTCCTCCACCTCTCCACCCATCACCGCGCAGCCTTTGCGAGGTTAGGGCGCTGGAAAGCCACGTAAAGTTACCCTCCTGCTAGAAAAGCACAACGAATGACCCGCAATGAGTTTATTCACCTTTCTGTCATTGTCGCTGCTTATGGGGACAACTCCCCGCTGCTGGGGTCCCTCGGCAGCGCCCCAGTTCCCGCAGATCCCCCCCTTGTTCTGGGTTTGATGGGCAAACTCCCCTCCCTGCCTGGGACCGGCTTCCTGCCTCTCTCAGAGGCAGCTACCTTGCAGCCCTCCTGCTGCAATCTCTTTTTTTTATTATTATTAATTTTTGTGCATCTTAAGTCCGATATCTGTGTCTGGTTTAAAACGGGGCATCTCCAGAAATTGTCTTATTTTGCTAAAGCAACCTGTGCCTGTTCTCCAGCGAGGAGTCCTGCCAGGGGACGGGGAGAGGGAATTGGGGAGAAAATGAGTTATCGTTGATAAAGGGATGCTGCAACGCAGGACTCCGAGCTGTAATTTTTATATTAAGGTCGTGCTCTTTTACCAGGTTTATATGCCAATGAGGCGTTCCCGATTTACCAAATTTATACAAATCTCTCCTTAATTGGTAATCACAGATGCTGTAATTTAAGACCCCCAGCTACAGAGCTTTCATATTAGCTGCTGATCTATTACTGTAAATCGTCTGAAATAATCAACTCCAGGGAGTGGGGTAGAGAGAGATCCTCGCTCTAAAATATCATCGCTTGCACATCATTTTCACTCGAGAAATGATTTATCTTGGACACCACTATAAACAACACAACTCTCTCACAAACACACACACAATGGCAGCCGCACTGCTGCTGACATGTTTATTGTAATAAATCAAGAAAGGGGGAAGGAAAAAAAAAAAGGTTGCAAGGAGAGAGAGGGAGAGGGAGAGAGAGGAATATTCCTAAAAATATCAATGAAATGCCTCGATGGGTATAAACACACATACCACCATGTGAAGAGAAATGGGAGGAAATGAAGACGGCTATTTGTCACATTTTACGACAATAACATTAATAACAAACAATAAATTTACATGGACATATAGACACGCTAGGAATTGGGAAGCCCCTGCTACTTACAATAATCCAGCCCTCGGCGTGGCTTCGTGGTTCCTGAGAATTGTTTTATTGCAGACTCCTCTCCCTCTCCCTCTCTCCTCCTCTCCCCCTCTTTCTCTCTCCCTCTCGCTCTTTCTCTCTTTTTTTCCCTCAGCTATAGGCTTGTTTTTTAAAGGACAGTTGAATTTCACGTCAGACACAAGGAGACCATGTCTGCGATTTTCCTGACGAATACATATCTATTCTGCAACCTCTGCATTAATTATTTAATGAATCACGTGATGGGGAAGGGGGAAGGGGGTCTCTCCGTTTCATACTCAAAGGACCACTGTGACCTTCCACCGGAACAGTATTTTTTTAAAGAAGTTTCGAACCGAACGAAGCTTTTCTAGATGGACAGAGCTTCCCCCCCCGGGCTCGCACTGCGTGGAGCTGCGCTGGGCGCCCGCCTCTAACCCTCTCCTCTGTCAAAGGGCAGGATTTGGGGTTTATTCCCCCGTCCTCTCTCCTGCCTGGAGCTGAGACACACTTCTCTAAACCTTTCCTGGAGGTTGGCTTTGCTGGACCTTGGATCAGCTAAGCCACATCGTGCTTCCCCCCACCTTTTTTTTCCCCTCTGCGCACTGAGAGTTTTATTACAATCTCATACTGAATAGCACAACTGTTTTAGAGTCTAACCAGCTAAGAATATTTATACTCTTGGTTTTAAAGAGCTCAGCCCTCCCTCCGCCTCACTTCCAGGCCTTTTCTCCCCACTGCTGTTATTGTTTGGCCAGCCTTTATTGAATTAAAAAAAAAAAATCAAATTTTGACTTTGAAGA
>NW_010541865.1:0-17276 GCF_000687285.1 Phaethon lepturus
GGCTGGGCTGGCCCTGGGGCGTCACAGCTCACCCCGTTGGAGCAATGTTCCCTACTTGAAGGATGAGCATCCTGGGCACCCCAGGGGTGGCTGTCCACCCTGAACTTCTGAGCACAGAGGTCTGGGGCAAGCAGGGTCTGGCAGGGCCATGCCTTGGCTCTGTGGAGAGCACCTTCCCTGTGCCACGGGCTTTCTTACAGGGCTGAGTACCAGCTCAGCAGTGAAAACAACAGCAGGAGTGTAGCATCTACTCTGTGACCTTGCAGGCCCACGGACACGCAATCTCTCGTAGCCTCTGTGCTCATGTTAACTAGATGAACATAGGAGAAGGACGTGGAGCAAAGTGGATGCTACAGTTAGAAAGAAGAAAACCATCAACAGCTACACTGGTCTCAAAACAGACATGCAGTTCTTAAAATACCTAGAATAAAGATTCTTCCCGTGTTGTATTGTCTAAGTGCCTTCAGGTTGTACTTGAAGGTTGATGTTGCCTGATGTTGCAAGTCTCCAGCTTGTGCAACAGCCATTTGTACGTTTAAAAAGTCTTGCTTTTTGAGACCTGTGCAGACCTTTGTTTTTTGCTGTGAACATCTGGTCCCTGATTTCATAGTTTGTTGTGTGCTTGCAGGGTTGAATTGGCTGCTGTGGCTGGGGTGGGAAGGGAGCAAGCAGCTGCTTTAGGTAATGCTTTTATAAGCGCCGCCTATTTTAGAGGCTGCCCAAAGCAGTGGCCGAGTGATGTGGGTAGGGGGCACTTGTGATGCGGCATTCTCTGGTGCTGGGCCAGATAGGTGAGATGCACTACAGCAAGGTGGGGGAAGGATCACCAGGGAACGTTTTCTCTAACAAAAACCTCCAGATGATCTTTGACATCTCCCCAGACGAATGTCACATGTTTCATCACACTTTTACAGGAGAAGCCATTTCCTGCCCTTTCCAGAATGAATGCTCTTTGATTACCTCAGTGAGTGCATCAGATACGTTTTTGTGTTTGGGTAGAGGCAACCTGAAGTTATCTTTAGATGTCACAGATCACTTCTTGCCCACCAGATCTTCTGATCAGTATAATAGCCAGATTGTAAGTGGGTTCCCTCTGGGCTTTGCTTCAATTAAGGAAGGGATTTTCAAGTAACAAACCAAAAGCAAAGAGGAAAAAGTATTTCAAGAGCATTGTCAAACAGGAGTTTAGAGTTCTTAGTACCAGAGATGTGACAGTAGAGAAATCTTAATGACTGGGGTTGATTTGGGTTATGGGAGTCCAAAGGGGTGGGGGAATTGCAGCATATGAGAAAGGAACTCAGTGTGGAGGACTTGAAAGGGCTGGTGGCTGAAAATATGAATGTTTTCTCCTTTTGAACATTACCTGTCAACATCCTGGGGACATGGATAAATCCTATCTTCCCTGTTTAATTTGAGACTCGAACATGACTTACCCAAACTTGTTTGGTAGGTCTGTGGCAGCTGCATGTTGAACTCCAGAGCCTGATCACCAAACCTTCATAGCGCTGCTGCTTTGGTCTGTCTGCAGAAAGCTGATACTGCGTCCTTGTAAATTAGTTGGGCAAAGTCATGTATGCCTGATGCAGCTTATAAAGTCTAAAATAGTTTTAGATGAAGGCTATGGAATAAAAAAATCCTCTGTGCCACACTGCAGCAACGTTCTCAAATTCCTTCATTAATGTTAATCTAGTAAGTCCCATTTATTCTGCTGACAAGGAAACCAATGCTCAGATAACCTCAGTGGTCTGTCACAGAACGAGTCAGTTGCAGAGGAGTAGGTTTTCTAGCTTCTTACTCCCAGTCCTGAGATTTAGTCACAAAAGTTGCCTCTGTCCTGTTTGTGGACTGTGATGTCTCTTCCCAAGTAAGATGAATACAGACTTGTTTCTTTGGGGATTTTGGTGTTTGTTTTTGTTGTGTGGTGGTGGTTTTTTTTAAACACAATACTTCTGACCAGTGGGGAAATTTCCAAAGAGTGCTGAAGCATTGTAGTTTGAATTCGCCTCTCAACAGGGAAATCCACTGCACCTCCATCTAGGAGCTAAGAGAAACTTCAAAATGGAAAATGTAGTTTCAAGGAGGTGCTCAGAGTGAGAGAATGGAGAGGAAACCACCAATGCCCTCTCCTGACCCTGGAAGCCTGGAATAACTAGTAATTATAGCAATACCGAAAGGGACAAAGAGAGGTTATTTCAATGAATGAGGGCAGGCAAGGGAGAGAAGTAACGGTCTAGCTCAAAGATGAAGAGGATTTTTTATGGTTGGGGGTTGGGTTAAGCATGAGAACCAAGAGAAGTGGAGACAGTAAAGAGGCAGCAGGTAAGAGAGAGCAAATTGCCTCAGCTCATGGGTGAGGAAGAGGTACAACACAACATGCCAGAAAAATCCCCATAGCCATTTGGATCCCACCTTGCAGGTATCCCTGCACCCCTCTGTGAGCTGGGACCTTGGGAGCTGGTGGGAAGCAGATATCAGTTGTCAATAACACTCTCCTCTCGGAGCCAAATGGTTCCATGCAAGGTAGTGCTTCTCAAAAAGCCACTGCCTTGTCTTCTGTGCCCACCCTGTCTGGAGGATAACGGGCAAAGGCAGCAGTTGAAGAGTTCTTTGATCCCGAAGAGTTTGAGCTGATTCACAGGAAAGGAGGAGGAGGAGGAGTTCAGAGACCCAAATACCCACAGCACTATGTCATCGCAAGTCTGTGTGCATCACCGTCCTTGAATTAGGTTTTGAGCCATATCTCTGTTCTCTCTAGAAAGCAAGTTGTCCCCTCCATCTTCAGAGGAGCAATACAGCTGAATGCTGGAGTCCTGCCTGAGCTGGTGCTGAAGTTTCCTCAAGGGAAGCGAAAGCATGAGGCTTAGCCAGGAGACTTTGTACAGGATGCTGATTTGGGCCAGAGGGGTTATGAATTGAAGAGGGGTCAGGAGAAAGGACTGTTTCATTGCTTTCTGCTGGACTTATGCTGTCTCATGCAACAAAATGCTGGTGCCCTCAAACACCTGTTGAAATGCATGAAAAGGTGCTTGATTCTTTGCTGAGGAATTTAAGCAAAGGACTGAGCGCTGTAGGGAAGGCCGGTTAAGGGCCTGACTTGGAGGAGGGGGACATAGTCTCTGACAAGCTATGGCAGGGCATGTCACAGGCAAAGGGTTTCTGAACGGCACCTGACTGTTTATGGGTGCTTCAGATCTGTGATGGGGAGCAAAGTGGGCAGGAGCCTGCACATTATCTTCTGTCCTCAGCTCCTGTACTTCCCCGCACCATTGGCTATACTGCTGGTGTGCTGCTGCAGGGACAGCTGGGTGGGATCGCAGCCCCACAAGGGGCTCTCCCCAGTCACGAGGACAGAGATAATAAACTTGAAAAGAAGCAAAGCTGTGAAGTTTACTCATGGCACGAAGCAATGTACAGCTCTGTTCTGTCACTTAGGCCGAACTCAGAGTTGTTTCTTATCTGACTATTCCAGATAACTTCTGTAGCCTAGTTGCAGTCAGCAGGAGCACATCAAACACCAGGCAGGAAAAGAGTCGATGCTCTGGTTCAACCCGTACCACAGTCCTCCGCGGTTCTGGGTTGATCTGAGCAATTTGTGAGGCAGCAGACTGGAATCAGACAAACCCCAATGCTGTCACACCCTGGGAGCTGGACTGGCTGCCAAAACAATGTGGCTTTGAAGTGGCCCTGTGAAGGGCCTCCTGTACCTTCAACAGCCAGTTGGTTTCAGCCTTGGAGGGAGATGGCACTCGTATGCTCACCGATAACCTCCGCGGGGGGAATTCTCCGCCGCAGGTCAGGTTCAGCTCGTTAACGTGCAGAAGTAGGCGCTGCCTGAGGAGCCCTGCCAGGCAGAGCACTGGGCTCGCTGTTTTTAGGAACTTGTTGCTGTCCCCAGCCGTCCCGGGCTCAGATTTCATGAGGGGCAGACAGCTCATGTGCTAATTAGAGCTCATGAAACGAGGCCAGCCACTCTGATCCTTCATGTGACTGATGAATAGACTTTGTTTCCTTCCCTTCTGCAGGCTTTAATAAAAGGATAAAGTTCAGGATTTCAGAGAAAACGCCAACATATCTTACTAGGCTTGGACAGTCCCTTAGTGCTTGGAAGCAAGCAAGGAGGATTAAAAGGGCATTAGCTCCAGCTCTCGCAAGGCCAGCTAGGCCAAGCCTTAATCTGTACTGGGTAAATTCAAGCACTTTGTCCTTGGAAGTGCCTCACGGTCACGTTCCTGTTTTCCATATGCCCTAATACTGCTCTTCCGGCTTTGTATTTTTTGAGGCTATGTTGCATTTATGGCAAGTTTGCTGCTTTCCTGCAGCTCTTCATTGACCAGCCTGTGAATGGGGGTGATGGTAGCAGGATGGCCACAGGGTTGTGGGTAACCCCAAGGCAGTGTGTGTCACTTCTGAGGAAGCCCCATTTTCCCATAAGTGGCCAGCCAGGTTAAGGAGCACGCAGAGTGTTTGCATTCCTGTCTGAAAAGCAAACCTGCTGCCCGACCTTGTGAGGACTGGTGCGTTTGGACGAAAAAGGGAGGGGGGTGGAGAGAAGGTTATGGAGTGCCACCAAACATGGGGGAGCAAGGGAAGAGTGTTGGCACACTCAGTTCATGTTTGTGTACAGTGAAAATGAGGGTGAGAAGTGTTGGAGAGACTTGAACAGCAAGGACTTGATGGTTAAAGGCAGTTTTTGTTTCATCCTTGGTTTCTTCTGTAGTTCAGAGCTTCCCAGCAGGCTCAGCCCTGTTCCTGAGTTGTGGGGTTTTTTCCTTCCATGTTGCAATGTTTTTCTTCAGGGATGAGAAGAGTGGATATGGACTTCCTTTCAGTAGAGCAACCCCTGTGTGACTGATTTGTGTGCTTCATTTGCAGAGGCAGCAAACAGTACAGAGAAACTTATGGCTAAGCTGGCGTTCAAACCAAGATGTGTCATGAGCAGGGGATGTTGGAGGAGAGCGCAAGTGAAGGGTGGCTTTGTGACCATGTGTGTCAAATCCATCAGAACAACCTGAGCTGCGATCTGCCTGCTGGCGAGGCTGGCTGTGTGTTGTCCCAGAGCAGGAGGGAACCTGGAGCTCTGCTACTGTACAGAGTCCTGATCCTAAAGGAGCCCTGACAGAAAACATTTTCCCCCATGTATTACCACAGCTTCACCCATTCATGGGTGTATGCCCTGGTGCACTAGACATGCTCCCCTGTAGCCCACTGCCCTGGGTATATTCTTCACCACATCACCCAACACAATCGCAACCTCCTGTGCCTCACTGAGGAAGCTTAGATCTGGAAGAGACCAGGATTCCTATATAAAATTAATACTCAAGGTGACAAAAGTTCACCTGAATCAAAGGGCCTTCGGGATATTACAGTAGTAGCCAGACCTGCAGAAAGGTGGAAGAGCATCAAGAACGTTCTGCCACTCTCCTTCCCTTGTTTGCCCTCTTCCATCTGGCTGTGGCCACAATGTAATCAGTGTAATCACAGTGTAATCAATACATTCTGCAGTCAACAGAAAAGGTGGTGGCTGGATTGCGGTAAGATGTGGATAGGTAGCTTCATGCTGTGGTGTGCAATCTGTGGGAGGAACACATGTATGGGAGGCTGCATTGCACAGTGCTGTGAATAGCTCTCTGCCTGACCCTTAAAAACAGGACATCCCAAAACGTGAGGGATGTGCTTACCCAGGCAGGAGTTAAAAAATCTTCTTTTTCCTGTGTTATGGCCCTATCCCATCACTGCGTGAATGAGCATTTCATTTCATTCCCACAGAGGGATCATTCGCTGCTGGGTCAAAAGCAGAAAAAGGCAGCTCTGCAGAAGAAGGGCCTCTCCAAAGGGGTAGAGGACCGACAGCAGCAAGGGCCAGCTCCAGATTTTGCAGGGACAGCAGTTTTGAAAATGCAGGCACTTCTCTAAGTACCTTATTGGGTCTGAGCTCTCCTGAAGAGCACCTCGTAGGTGCTAAACCGGTCTGGCTAGTTTTAATTTTCTTGCCCCAGGTGCTAAGTCAGTCAGATGTTTTATAGGAGGGGGGAGCTGGGAAGGATGGTTCTTGTCCTTTCCTTGCCATCTGCTGCATCTCTGTGTTTCCCCGTGGTCTGGAGAGAGCCTGTGTCCTGCCTGCCCCGCTGGCGGTTCTCTTTCCCCCAGCCACCGGTGGTGTCCCTGAAGGCATCAGTCCATTGGTGCGGCTAGGACCGAGAGGTGGCTGATTATAGGGTGGAGACGCTGGTGCTCTCGGTAATAGCTGCTCGTTTCCCAAATCTCTGCCTTGAATAACATCACGGCTAACTGAGGAATTCCTAATTAAAGGGGACACAATCAAAGCTGAAACAATACTGCTTTGACTTCAGCCTGCAGTCTACTCCTGTCCATACTGCCCAGAGGCCAGAAGTTCAAGGGAGAGACGTAAATGTTAAACAAGAGAGAGCCCTGCTTTCGCTCTTTATGTTTGTTGGTTGGTTTTTGTAGGGCTCATGTAAAAAGAAGGGGTTTGATTCTTTTGTCTCCTTAATTTGGTGCAAACCAAGAGTGGTGCCATTGACATTAGATCTGTGTCAGTGTGAGCAGATCAAACTCCGGTTTTCTGGCCCTGCAGCAACAAAGCAAATAAGCCCCCTTTTCTCCACCTGTGGAGCTGAAATCATGCTGAACGCCCTCCCTTTGTGTGCAGGACACCAGAGATCACACAGTGTGTGTTTGTGTGTTGGTGGCATGGGTGGCATGGGCAAAGTTGAGCAACCACCCAACCCAGCACCAGCCAGCCATGTGCTTCGCGGTGGTGACACCTAGTGGGGAGCACTTGGTGGCCTGGAATTTGCAGCCGGATTCGCCTCCTTGCATGTTGTGGTGGAAGCCAGAGAGAAGGTGGCTGGGTTCTGGGGTGTCCTGACAGCTGAACAGCAGCCCATGAGAGTGCCAGGGCCGGCCT
Source organism: Phaethon lepturus (assembly GCF_000687285.1). Taxonomy (NCBI): domain Eukaryota; kingdom Metazoa; phylum Chordata; class Aves; order Phaethontiformes; family Phaethontidae; genus Phaethon; species Phaethon lepturus. The sequence goes on from NW_010541865.1 coordinate 6,929, forward strand.
TAGCCTTGCCGTGTCTTGGTTTCTGTTTTCCAGAGAGAGCTACCGATGGGTCCCTGCGGAGCGAGGACTGGGCTCTCAACATGGAGATCTGCGACATCATTAACGAGACGGAAGAAGGGTAAGGGGGCTGACAAAGGTACACATCCAGTGGCAGGTCTCAGCACACCCTGTAACAAACACTATCCGTAGACTGCGGTGGTAGCACGCACTGGTGGAGGTAATAAGCTAGACTTCCCAACAGTCCCTTAGACAAGACTGTGCTAGGACACCTAGAGATACAGCAAAGCTGTCAGAGCATCTGTTAGATGCTTCCCCATAATCTTTGTCAGCATGGAGAGCCATACAAACAGGCCTTCAGAAACAAACCTCAATTCAAGCCAAGCTGCCTCCCATCTCCCAAAGGCGTATTTGCAGTTCTTCCACTTTGGGTTATTCCTTCTTCATACCCCAAAAAAAAAATGTAAACATCTGCAGGTTGGTGACTGAGAAGAGGAAAATCTCAGGCTGCTATTCAGTCCTCTGACTGTACCAGTCCTGCTGGGGTTCGCTTCTCAGGTATTTTCATGTACAGTCACTCAGACATGGGCAAAGTGGGTGGGGGAGCCCTCGTCTCCCTCTCCCTGTGGGGAGATGTTCAGAAATCTGCCAGACTTGTTTACTCTGGACCTGGGGATTTGCCAGGGAATCCAAGGAGGACTGCTCCTTTTCACAGTGGAGATGTCAAGAACAGCATGTAAAAAAGAAGGTGCTACATGGAATAAAAAATGTAGGTTTCACTCCCGCTGTTGTACTCCACAGTGATGCTGACAGAGGATTAGCAAGCCCAGTTTTCAGCTTCACAGTTGTATGAAAAAAAAGTCAAACATCTCTACTCACAGATCTGTCACCACTTCTTTTCCATGCTATCCCCACGGTGCAAATACACCTGTCGCTGCCCACAGTTCTCAGTCCTGAGCTGTGACCACTCGGTGTTTCAGTTCTGGGCAGCTGGTAGCACAGCTGTACCCCCTGGCATGGTGGGGTGTCCCATTGCCCTGCTAATGCCCACCCGTTGCAGCCATGCTGCCCCACGGGCCAATACACTCCTGCCCTCCTCATTGCCTTGGTGTCTCCACCGCAGTCTTCTCCTCCAACACCGCTGCTCTTCCAGCCCAGCCTCTCTTCTGCCAGAGCATTTTGGTTCATTTGTGCTCTTTCACAAGACTACATCAGGCTGAGACCCCAGTACTTCTCCCCTCCAAGAATGGTTAAGGAGGCCCTGCTATGCTGCTGCTGTCTTGCTCACCTGCAATATAGGCAAGATTTTGCCATTACATCTCCTCTGCTGCTTTTTAGCCTCCTTTCCTATAGCAAAATGTTGTTAAACAGCATATTTCTGAGCAACACAGGGATTGCTGCAGCTCTCTCTCTCCTTCCTGTTTCTAACCTATGCCAAGCTTTTTTGTGATCTTCTCCTCTTCAGTCTCTCTGCCATGGGATTTTGCTCTATCCCAAGTAGTGCATTTCTAGAATTGCTTTTACTCTGCTCTCTGTTTTGCCCTCTACACCTTGAGTTGTTGCAGACATCAGCACAGAGGCCTCCAACTTCAGTAACAGCACTCATTAGCAGGACCCCACTCCTTTTGCAGAACCACAGGCAGAAGCTGCTTTACCAGTCATTGCTTCAAGGCACCCTGAAAACATGGCAGGGAAGATCACCTGCTTAGTATGAGGCATCCAGAGCCAGGGGCCGTTTTGCTTTGCCTCTCTGGAGGTGGGTCTCAATCTCCTGATGATCTTTCTTCATCTGATTTCTTCTGCAGGCCCAAAGATGCCTTCCGAGCCATTAAGAAGAGAATCGTAGGGAATAAGAACTTCCATGAAGTTATGCTGGCTTTGACGGTGAGTGGTCAGGGCTCTATCAGCTCTGTGATATCCTGCTGTAAAGCTGAGTCCCTGGCTGAAAAGACAGGGGTGCCTAAAGCCAACAAGGCAAACACACATAGGCAGAGAAGGCTATAGCTAATGCTTCATTGCCTTTGAAGGTCCTGGAGACATGTGTCAAAAACTGCGGCCATCGCTTCCATGTTCTTGTGTCCAGCCAAGACTTCGTAGAAGGTGTTCTGGTGAGAACAATCCTGCCAAAGAACAATCCACCTGCCATAGTGCATGACAAGGTGCTGACCCTCATCCAGGTGAGCCAAGAAGCGTGAGCATCTGTGCCAGTTCAGAGAGTGTTTGTCTTTAGGTGTTTGTACAGAAGACTACTGTAAATGATGATGGGATGTACTGTCTCCTTCTCCCCAGTCCTGGGCAGATGCCTTCCGCAGCTCACCAGACTTGACTGGTGTCGTCACTGTCTATGAAGACTTGAGACGGAAGGGCCTGGAGTTCCCCATGACTGATCTGGACATGCTGTCACCCATCCACACACCACAGAGGGTAGGGGAGCATTGCTGAAGAGAAGGGTATTGGGCACCTGCCATTCTGGAGCTGTGAGGGGACTTAAGGAATTCTAGCTTGAATTTAGAGGGCTTTTGGGGAGTAAGAAGCTCCAGGACAAACTCTTTGCTGGAAGAGTTATTGAAAGCAGATGTGGAGTTGCCATCAACATTTCTCTCCTAATTGCACTGCCCTGTCAGCTGTGTCTAACACCTCCTTTTCTTTGTCACTTTTTCCCACCACTGTCTGTAGACTGTGTATAGCTCCGACTCCCAGTCTGGACAGAACTCACCTGCGGTCAGCTCCCCTCAACAGATAGAGTCCATCCTCCATCCTGTCACCCTGCCCACTGGGAGAGGCACATCCAGTGATGCGCCCATCGCACCCACACCAGAGCAGGTGAGTTGGACACAATCCCCATGGTGCTGCTGACTCCCTGCGTTCGGGGGCTGTTTCAGAAACACTGTTCTGGGACTGCTGTCCTGGTCCTTCCACAGCCTCTGTCCTCAAGGAGCCATTCCTCTAAAGCGTAGTCCCTTGAGAGCTCCCCAGAGTTCCATTGTGGTCACAGTGATAAGCTGGGGTACCATAAACACAGAGTGTTTATGTTTTCTAAGACAGTGCTGCTTGCAGGTAGAGGAAGATCTCCTGGCTATAGGGAAGTGGGGAACTGAGACACGGAGCTTTTGAGCAAGGTCTTTGTAGTGCAGTACAGCAAAAGCTTGCTCAGTGGATGCCTCCTTATCATCTTTGTTTATCATGCCTCACTGATGACTTTATATGAATCAACCCTGTCTGGCTCTGCAGTTTCTGAAGGCCAAGGCTTTCTCACTTTTTTCCCCATCCTCTTTTCTCCTTCCTCACCCTGACTTCATATGACACAATGTTCAGCACCAAACCTCCAGCTGTCAGTAGGTTGCTTCCCCTTGCAGAACAGAGGGTAGAAACTGTTCTCAGGAGGCTCATTAGCAGCTTGTGAAACCAGAGGGATAAAGTTTCAACTGCACACTTAGCCGAAGCTCACTTTTTCTCGCTCTTACGCCACTTTGGAAATGAAACTATTGGGGTGGCTGCCATACAGGAGCTGCCAGCTGGGGAGAGATTTGAATCGTAACAGCAGCCTGTGCTGGCTATTAAAAATTAAGGCTAGGCTAGTGGCCAAAGATCCCAGGTGGAGGCCTGGCATCTGTTACCAGCAAATGAACTTGATGGTAAGTAATGGAGCTTCCTTCTACTGGGAGCTCCCAAGAGCTAAACTGAGTGGTGGCAAATGAGGTCCCCAGTGGCCATTCCCTTCAGCTCTGTGAACGCACACACACATGCGGTGCACTGCCATTCAGAGCTACCTCAGCTATCTCCCCGATCTTCCCAGGCAGAGCTGTCACTTCCTTTCCCTTTTGCAGATCAGGAAGCTGCGCAGTGAGCTGGAAGTGGTGAATGGGAACATGAAGGTCATGTCAGAGATGTTGACGGAGCTGGTGCCTTCCCAGGCTGAGCCTTCTGACCTGGAGCTGCTGCAAGTAAGGAACACTGGCAGGGTGGAGGGCTGGCACACACAGCTCAGTTTAGCAATGACTTGATGGACTGAGGCATGATGCGTGACAGATGTGGGGAACAATTGGACGGTTTAGTGTGGGGCTTATCAGGGAGTGAGGGGATAAGGGAAGGTGGAGTTTGAACAACTAAGGGAAGTTGCACTATTGAGGCTGGAATCATCTCACATGGAGACTTGTAGTCCCTGAGGGCCTTTCTTTCTGGGTGATGTATGCCTCTGGATTACACAAGACGCATACAATTATTGTCTGTAAAGCTCAGACTCAATTTACCTCTCATACCAATACCTGTTGCCCATCAACCCTTACTGATAGACCCCAGGAGCTTCTGGGGTCAGTCTGTCCTGGTCAGACTTCCATATCTGAGTGCTCAGCCTTAGCCTGACCTTTGTGGTAACTTACCCTTTCTGCGAACAGGAGCTGAATCGGACATGCAGAGCCATGCAGCAGCGTGTGCTGGAGCTGATTCCCCGTGTCCTCCATGAGCAACTCACCAAGGAGCTGCTCCTCATCAATGACAACCTCAACAATGTGTTTCTGCGCCATGAAAGGTATCTCTCTTCTCCCTTCTCTGCTCTGCTCTTCTGCAAAAGTTACTGCCTCTTGAAAGCCTTCTATCCCACCCTTTTGATTTGCCCATGAACATAATGCTCAAGATGTATCAGCCTGTATCATCCATCTTTGAGAACAAAGCTAGTTCTCAGTTTTTGCTGATTTATTCCTGTCCCTTCAAAACTGCTGTGTGAGTTACTGAAGGAATATAAAGATGTCCCTGTGGCATAACCCAGAAGAAGAAGGAGGGAACTGCATGGAAAGAGCTGGTTTTCTAGTTCTGAGGCAGAGAGGAACAGAAAGGACTTGCCCAGGTGGGATCAGCATTCCTTTCTTTTTTCTTCCATTTCATCAAATCCATCTCTTAAGCTAGGATGAAGTCTGGAGAATTTAGTCCCTGTATCTGTATGGAGAGCTGGGTTTGAATCACTTTGGTTAGAAGTAGCTCTAGAGGATCACAAGAAACTTCTTCGCACCACCTCTCAGGAGACATCAACTCTGTGGGCCTTGTTGTGGTGTCTTTGGTTTTGAGGGGGAATTGGGCCCTAAGCCATGGTCCCACTTTCCTAGTATGTAGGAAAGGGCAGACTGTGACAAGCCTTATAAGAAATCTTTTTGGCTGTGGGTGAATAAGCACATACTTCTGAAATGCATCTTGTCATGTTTCCTGCAGGTTCGAGCGTCTTCGGACAGGACAACCTGTTAAGGTAACTTGGAGCAACTGTTTGCATCCTGCAGGTCCAACAGTGTCCTGCTGAACAGTGTCCGGCTGAACTGGAGAGAGGTTCAGCCAGCCCCACTTGCAACCTATTGGCTTTGCTCTCCCAGCCCAGCTGCACCAGGTCATGCTGGTGCGCAGGACACTCCAGTTCCAAGTGCTACCCTCTCCCTCCCTGCCAGTGGGAGCCTTCCTCTCACCCAAAGAGCAAGAGCAGACCAGAAGCAGTTATGGTTTTCTGGTACTGAACACTGAGAGGACCAATTCCCATATGAGCCTCCCTTTGTCCTCTGAGCACTGCCCTGTCCTCTGAACCAGCACCTACCCTACTTACTGATATCCAGCAGAGCTGGGAGGCTGGCTGCCAAGGTGAAATCTGCCTTGGGACACTATTCCCAGCCAGTTCTCTGATCACTGTCTCCCTTCGCACAAGGAGAGGCTTCATAGCTCATATCTTTCGATGGGTACAGAAGGGCTTCCCTCTCCAGTGTTAATGTGTAAGGATTGTAGGTTCAGGGTGTCCAAGCTTCAGAAACTCTCCACCATCTTCCTTTTTTTTTCTACAAAGGCACCAAATGAGGCAGAGAACAGCTTGATTGACCTGGGACCCAATAGTCCTTCTGCAGCTGCAGTGAGACAGCCTGAAGTCACCAACAACCTTTCCTCTCAGCTGGCTGGAATGAGTATGTTGCCATGCAGTTTTCCCCTCAGTCCTTCTCCTGTGCTGCTCTGGGAATCCTTTCATGCCTTTGAATCACCTCACAAATTTATTTAGACACATTCATAAAGTAACCTAGCGAAATAGGGTGTATTGTCAACTAATAAACTCATGAAGAAACTTGTATATGCCCCAAGGTATGCAGGCATATGTCTCAGCGTCCACACCTCGTGTTGTGCAGGAGGTGGACATGACTTAAGAAGGACCTCAGCATTAGGCTGTGGCTAAGGACTGGGCCTTCCATCAGGGTAGGGCAGAAAGTTGGTCCCTCTCCAATGCCTAGAAGCAGTGCAGTTGCCTCTCTTGCTGTGTGGTGTCAGGCTGACCACTGAGGTCTGGGAGAAGAAAAGCAGCTGAGCTGTGCTGCAAAGGTATTCATGAGCATTTGGGCTCAGGACCCAGGATTTGACAGGTTGTTACTCAAAAAGCCTGAGAGGTCCTGAGCATTCTTCAGGACATACCAACAGCCTACACAGCACTGCCTGAAGCTCTTGCTAATTGTGAGTACATTCAGCTCATAGCTTGGATGCAGCTACAGAAAATTCGCAAGATTGTTTACAGACAAGCCAGTTGAGATATTTTTCAAGTCAGGGTTTTTCAAATGATGCCTGAGTCATGAAAATCCAGTCATCTGTCTCAGATGTGCTTGCCCAGAAGCACAGCTTATCCTCTTCCACAGGTTATGAAGCAATTCCCTCTGACTTGTCTTAAATGGTCAGGAACATTTAGCCTTCAGCATCAGTGCAGTAAACTGATGCTGCTGCAGCTGCCTGAGACTGAGCTAAAAATATCTGCTAGGCAGGCAAAGAAACTGCTTCTGTTCCTTCACCCACAACACCACACACACACACACACATAGACTGTGCTGCAGCTAAGGGGCAGGATAGAAGAGTGGGCCTAGAGCAGTTTAGCCTGTTCTGATGCTAGCTTTCCACCTGGCACCATCCAAGCCCATGGCCCTCCATTTACTGCTCTGTGCTGCCTGCTCACCCTGCTCTCTCTCCCACAGACCTGGGCTCGAGCAGCGTAAGCGCGGGGCTGCACTCCCTCGACACCTCTGGCAAGCTGGAAGAAGAGTTTGACATGTTTGCCCTGACCCGTGGCAGCTCACTGGCTGAGCAGCGCAGAGAGTGAGTGTAGCAGCCCACTCTGTCCTGTCCTGCCTTCTTGCAAAGGGGGAGGGCTCAGGGCAACTGGGGCTGTGGCCCCAACCAGCAGCAGTTCCTGGGAGACAGTAGGATGCGATAGAAATGAACTCTTCTGACGCACAGTGTTTGTAGGATGCCCTCTGTGTTCCCAGCCATTCTTCCTGCTGTCGTCATCTCCTTTTCATAGTGTCCTCCTGGGCATGGGAAGAAGGAAGTGGCCTCTATGTGCACATGTCCCTCACTGCTGTGCCAGTGGCCTGTGGTGCCACATGTGCTGCGGAGGCTTGGTGTCTGGAGCTAAAGGTGTGGAGTGGGACTGGCTGAGTTTTCTTGCCTGTCTCTGAACTCATGTGTCCTGACTGGGGTGATGCTGAATTTGGGAATTGCTGAATATCGATGCAGCCTAATGGGCAGAGTATGGAACTGGAGCGCAGGAAGTATGCAGTCAGTTGTGGCTTGCAGGGCAGAGCACTGCTCTGTGCCTTAGCTTCCCTGTTGGTAAGTGGGACTGATGTTTCTTCCTCCTTAATGTGTTTGAGACCTCCTGGTGTAAAGCAGTAAGAGTTGGGTCTCCATAGTACTGGTTGAACTGGAGAGGTCTTTACTGCAAAGAGTGGATTCCTGAATCCTTGTTCTGGGAGGAGCTGACAAGAGCTGTGCTGACTGGATCCCTTTGGCTTGAGAGACGGCGGCCGATCTCATGCCATTTTCCCTGTCAGAGTCATCCGCTGCTCTCCATTAGTTACCAAGCAGTAGAGCCCACAGGCGCATGGCTGCCTCCAGCCCTCAAAGAGTGCACAGACCTGTGCTCCTGATCTCCATCCACTGGAGTGCCTTGTTCTGCAGCTGGGCAGTAGAAAATTAAGATCTCTTAAGGATGTTTCCTTTCATTCTTCTGCCTCACTGCCTCTGGTAAAAGTGGTGGGGAAACCCATGGCCTACACACAACTTCATGTGTTTTGCCCATGGGTTTTCCCAGCACTTTTACTGGGGGGTGTGCTGCCTGAGGACAGAGGCAGTCCAGGACAAAAAGTCATGCCAACAGCACCCAGTCTGGGGCTGAAATCCGAGCCACTGGTATGGCTCAGTGCTGGAGGCTGGGGGAGATCTGGGCAGGGGTGGAATCATATCCTCTCTGCTGTGGCGCAATCCTTAACAGACTGAGGCTTGTGGTCTCTGCACAAGTAATGAGACGTCTTCTATTTATTCCTCACTGCCCTCCATCTGCCTGTACTTGCACTCCTGTCAGGTAGCCTCTACTCTCACTGGCTCAGGCTTCACATTTCACTCACCAGCACCTGTTCTCAGTGTCTCCCTCCATCTGGGCAGACCCATTGCCCTGCTGCTCCTGGACGGACAGGACGTGCTGGCAGGAGATGCAGGCAGGGCCACTGGGATTTGTTCCTGACACCCCCCCTGCTTCATGTGTGTCTTGGTGAAGCAGTGCTTGAAACACCTCAAGCCTTTCCTGCCGTTCTTCCTCATCAGTGGTATGATAGCAGCGTTGTACTTCATCCTGGATGCCATTGTCCACAGCGGCCCCTTCACTGATGAGCACTTCTTTGAGAAGTTTGAGCGCCGGTGGCCCAAGCCCCTGGCCCTCAACAAAAACAGCTCCACTTGATGGTCTGCTGGATCTGCAAAAAGGGGCCTGGGAGCAGCTGGAGAATTTCTGGGAGAGGCTTCATTGTCCCAGCATGGACAGACTGTTTTCCTCACTCTGCATGGATCAAATGGTGACGTGTGGCATTAACATGTGTGGTAGCAGGCTAGAGGGGACACAGAAATGGGATGAGGGAGATGTATCTGTGTGTGGAAAGAGGTTGCTGTAATGGTGCATTTGGAGACCTTGAAGCAACATTAGGCTCTTCTGATCATCCAATTTCACCTCTTATGTCGCATAGACAGTGAATCTCTGCCACCATCAGTTCTTGAGTGGTATTGGTTAAAGAGATGTTTTTGAACTATGTTTGTGTCTCTGGATGTAGGTGATTATGTAGGGGCTTGTTGCTCGAATCCTTTCTAAAGCAGCCTTAATCTTCTGATCAGTCTGTGTTGTTATATCTCTTCCGTAGTCAACCCCGGAGAAGGTGAGTGTCATGGTTGATGCACCTAGCTCTGTAAGTCTGTGGTTTAGTCTGTTGGTTGTTTTCATATGGTGTCTTGTCATCCTCCTGTCATGTGGTAGGGCTGTCCTGTGGTATCCCACAGTGATGTTGCAGTGAGTAGATCAGTCTGGTTTGTGGTGAGCTACACCTTTAGTAGGGGTTTTGCACACCTTTCTAGAAGCTCTTGGGAGCAGAATGACAAGAGATGAAAAGTTGTGCAGTCAGAAGCACTGAATATATGTTTAGGAGTTCCTGCTTTTCACTCTCAGGCATCTCATCAGCCTGTGTGTTTTCTGACTTCATGCTTTCAGGGTGAAGTACGAAGATCCCCAAGCCTCCAAAGGACTTGCTGGTGCCCTGGATGCCCGGCAGCAGAACACAGGAACGGTAAGTGGCCACAAAGCTTTTAGTGCATATGTTTTATTCCTCTTCAGCAGGTTTGCGAGTCCAGTTGCCTTCTCTCTGCAGTCAGAGAAGTAGGCCACCAGTACTAGTGTGTTCTTTCCCCCACCCTAAACGCACTGCCTCCCCTCTCCCTCACCCTCTGCGATAACAGCTTTCAGTGCAGACTCTCTCTTGACCAGGGCGAGTCTGGTGCATCCAGTGATGGAGCCCAACTGACTAAGTGGATGATGCGGCAAGGAATGGTGAGATTGTGGAGAGCCAGCAGGGAGGAAGGAGGCTGGGGCCACTGAACTGGAGTTAGCACTGGCACAGCACGTGGGGATGCACAGCAGACATCAGCAGAGACTGCAAACTGAAATGGAGCAACCCTGGTCTGGACCAGTAGTGGAGACCAGGGTTGGGAAGGAAGCGAGCTGAGTGTCAGCCCTTCCTCAAGTCTGTAGGAAGAAATCCTAGGAGATCTGAGGCCAAGAGAGCATCTGCCACTCTTTGAGCTAGAGGATGGACTGTTTTGGGGTGGGTGTCTGGGGCAGAGGCACTATCCAGTGGCATCAAGAGGAAGGCTGCCGCCATTCATTCCCCCTGTAGCCTCTCCTGCTCAGCATGAGCTGCCCCACTGGGAGGAAAACGCATTCCAGCTTTTACCCTGTTCAAGGCCTCCTCCTCTAGCTAAAGTGTTTGAGCCTTCAGGCTGTTGAATTTGGCCTTTTGGCAGCAGGAAATTG
>NW_010541865.1:17307-27930 GCF_000687285.1 Phaethon lepturus
ATTACATCTTCTTGGGCACACTGAAGCCTTGACACATGCCCAGGTCTGAAGCTTGTTAGCCTGTTTTCCCGAAATGGGCACTGCCCAGACCAATGTCTGCTCTAGGAAGTTTCCCCACATGCTGTCCAGTTGGCTTGAATGCACTGCTACCCCAAAGAGTTCCTCTCTGGGTAGGCAAAGCCAGTTCACTTGGAAACTTGCTTGATCTCACACATCCTCTTCCACCCCCATTTATCCATCTGCCAGCTGTGGTAACTGTCTGCACTTCCTCCCTGGTTTGGGGTAATCTGCCTGTCCTTGGTAAGAAGGGGTTGCTCTTTTTCTTGGTCTTGCTGTTTTCCTGAGAGCAAGGGAGCTATACGTATTAGGAGGCTAATAAATAAGTTCCCACAAATACTCTCTTCTGCTTTTGGAGCTTTTAGCAAGGGCTGCTCCTTGCTCAGCTTTGTTCAGGAGCTCATGACTGGAGAAAAGCATCTGGGGTTTTGAATTGGACTTCGTTTCCTTCAAGGTTATCTCTGTCCACTAGGAGGGTGTCTGTTTGCTGCTTAAATTGGCCAGGGACATGAAGTTTTCTGAGCTAGCCTCGTCCCTCCTGGAAGTAAAATTTACTTTAATTGTTGAGGACTTTCTCTTTGATGGGTCTGTTCCTGTAGTTCGCTGAGATGTCAGATCCTGCTGTGCTCCATGATCCTACCAGGTAATCACTTCTTAGCAGGTATCTCTTCTCCTTCATATGGTGCCAAACCTGGCATATCTGATATCTTCAGCATCACAGACTTTGACATCAGACCATCATTGGTTTGTAGAAGGGAGGAGGTGCGGAGAAAAGCACATCTCTTGTTCTTTGTCTGCCTAACACAAGCAGCCAACTTCCACCTAGTGAGTCCTCACCAAAATGGAAAGCCTGGTCCAGTCCTAATACCCCAAAGCCAACCACCAAACCCCAGATGTTTTTAATGGCACATATTCTTGAAACTATGCGTGTCTGGGTGTGGATGGGGCAGAGGAAGCAGGTAGGTGGTGGCAATGGTAGCTGGGAGAGCTTTGCAGTGGCACTGGCTGGATTTGGAAGGGCCTGAGCTGACTGAATGGTGGGGTGCAAAGGTTAGCTTTTGGGTTAAACTTTCCTTTTGCAGAGTGGCTTTCCTGGAACATCCTCTTTTTTTAGTCTCATTCCTTTCTTTCCTTCTGTGCCAGGTGCCGGTTCCCCAAGCCAATTTCATGGAAGACATAGAAAAGTGGCTTTCCACTGACGTGGTAAGTGAGGGGCTGCTTTCCTGGAGCCAACAGTCCTGCCAGAGTTGTCTGTGGGGCTGGATTTTAGACAGTGTACAACAGCGTTGGCACCACTGAATGTGTGGCACAGGCTGCTTGGAGGGAGCAGTGGAGGAAAAGCTAAAGACACAGGGTCTGGGATACCACACCAGTATAATTAGCCTTCTGGGAGGTATAGCTAATGAACTGAGGCTCAGGGCCTGTCTAACATGTCTGTACTGCAGAATTGGGGGCATCAATATCCTGTCTCCCTCTGTGCAGACAAAGAATCACATCTGTGGAGGTGCCTTTGCCTACCTTGCTTCTAACCATGTCCTCCTTCTCCTTTCCTAGGGGGAGTCAGAGGATGCAAAAGGTGTCACTAGCGAAGGTAAAACTTGCTAGCCAAGCCCTTTCTCCAGCTGTTCCTGGCAGCACCTTGGCTCTTCCACAAACCTCTCTCCTTTGCTAATGCTCTGCTCTTCTCTTGCCCCAGAGTTTGACAAGTTTCTGGAGGAGCGAGCAAAAGTTGCGGACCGGCTACCCACTTTGTCCAGCTCCTCAGCAGGGACATCTGTCTCTCCTCCTGCTGCCAGCCATCATCGGAAGCAAGCAAAGGAAGACGATGCTATGTTTGCCTTGTGAATGCTATGGACTGGTGTGCTGTGGAGCAAGAGGCTGTGCGTGCTGTTTTGCTTGCCTCTGACCAGGGGCCAGCAGGGGGAAGGACTCTGTCCCCTTTCTCCACTCTCTTCCTGTTTTCCCTTTGAGTTGTTTTTATTTTTAAGCTGCTTTCAGGTTTCAGATAATCTTTGTTGTGTTTAGGGATGTCACACAATGGACTTGTGAAGGGGGTTTTCAAAGCTGCTAGAGAACGTGGGAGTTCAGTGGGCTTTTTTTTTTGGTACAGTGTGGGCAAAGAGGAAGAAGCTCCCCATCCTCCTCTCCAGTGAGGTAGTCAGAGATCTTGCCCAAGAAATAGGAGAGGCTGCAGTCTGCTGCTGAAATCATTCCTGCCTGCCTCTTTCCTTGCCCCATCCCTAGAATGGATCTCCAGCCCTCTGCCTGCCACTGTTAGACTGGAAAGCATGGGGATGCGAAGCATTCCAGGTGGCCGAGGAGGAACACTAATGGTAGAGGGGCCCTACTGCTCTAGTCTCTCTTGCACAAGTGCTTGTGGTATGCAACACCTCCCCACTCACAACCCCTTCTCTTCCTTTCCTTCTCCTGCCCATCAGCTTATCCAGAATCCTACCCACAGCCTGTATGTTTCCATTGCATGACAGCCAGTTACCAAAGCCCCTGGCTGCACACAGGCCTTGAGCTGCGAGCGGTACCACAGGCTGAAGAGGCTGTCTGCTACGGGGTAAGATGCGCCTTCAGCAAACTCTTTGCAGTTAATGTTATTCTCCCGTTATTATACTTTCCTCCCCTCTCTCCCTGATGCAATCCCACCTCCCTCTCTCACTTCCACTGATGCCTTCCACCACGTCGTGCCACGGTGTGGGGAGTCTCTCTGAGCCTCTGATCAGGCCAACGCTATAGACTCCTCAGGGTAGCTCTGTGTGCTGGGGGCAAAGAGCTGTGTTCCCTAAAGCAGGAGGCTTTTACACCAACACTGCTGTACCAGCGAGAACGTGCTGTTGCTGGGGTAGCTTGTTCAGCCGATGAGCACAGAGGCCAAGTCACCTCATGCCAGCAAAGCAGCCCTGCAGCAGTCAGGAGCTCCTTTGTACATGGGGAGGAAAACCCATCTGAGCAAACTGCACACGCTGCCCAGTTGTAAAAGGCAGCCGGGGAGGAAGGTGCCAAGCCCAGGGATCCTGCTCCTGGGATTTCTTCTTGAACATGGGAGAGTTGCCTCTTTTATTGTACATTAAAGGAGCAAAGACTTGAACCTCCCTCAAAGATATGCGTGCACTGTGAGCACTGGCATGGGGAGGGGAGTACCCTGTGGGGGAGAAGAGGGATGCAACTGTGCCGCCACATTCGCTCTCCACGGAAGGGCCGAGGTGGTGCCGAGGTGAGGCATGGCATGGGGGCTGAGGGGGCTGCAAGCCACCGCAGGAGCTCGCTGCTTTTTAGCACAGCCTCCTGGGGAGGTGACTACAGCCTGTCTCAAAATAGTAAGAGGGTGAGCTTTCTCCTCTCCTTTCCCTCTCTGCCTTGTGACCAGATCCAAATGCCCACCTTGCAGCCTATAAATCATTTAGAGATGTGCAAGAAACACAGTTGCTATGAAAGGCCTCTCTGGTATCCACAGGGCATCCTCAGTTGTTCCCATGCCATCCCCTGGTGTCCAGCTGAGTGGGAGTGGGGGGAAGGATTCTTAAAAGGAGATTGAACAAGTTGGAAGTGTCATCTGATCCCCAAAGTTGTAGGAAGGAGTTAAATTAGCTAAAGTTCTCCAAACCTCAGCACCTCCCTCTCCCCTGTGCCTGCACTGCAGTCTCAGCTGTACCAAGCTCAGGCAGAGTTTGAGGGTAAGAGCTGTGAGCAAAGCTGGTCCGCAGCTGGTGGCAGCAGGGCTGGAAAAAGCAGGGTGATGGGTTTCCTCCTCTAAGCATTTGTGGGACAGGAGGAGGCTTTGTGTCTTCTTCAGCTTTCCAAGTCGGACATACTATCCTTGGAAAAATGAATCGCCATTTCCAATTCCACTGCATTCCCAATACCTCTGGAAGGAACTGGGGGGAGAACATCTCCTTTCTCAACCAGGTGGTATTATATATATAATATAACCTTCTTTGAGCGGCAGTCCTCAAAACAGGGTGTGCGTGCTATCTTCTGGAGGTGATGGGGAGGGGAGAGCCCAGCCTAATGAGCCTAAGAGCCACCCGTCCTGCCCCATCTTGCTGATGAGTCCATCAGTGGCTCTGCTGGAGATTGCCTGAAGCTAAACAGTCATGGCTTCATCCCTGAGCTACTCCCCCTCCTGCAGCCAATTCTGCAGCAGGACTTCACTGTGCCGCAGGACCCCACACTCCTCACCTAAGACGGGCTTAGATCGAACAAAGGGGACAAAGCACCTTCTCTCTGAAGAGCGCAGCCTGAGAGCCGCGGGTGTCTGCCTTGCCGACTGCATGAGGGTTTCACGCAGCAAACACGGGTAAATGCGGGGGAGCAGCACCGTTGCAGACCTTTATCACAAGTCCATTTTTACCACACTCACAGTGTTGTTGAAATATAGTTTGTGGTGGTTTTTTTTTTTAATCTCCAAAGCATCCTTGGCCCAGCAGATGCTAGAAATGAAACCTGGGGGGAGAGGCTGTCACCCCTGCAGAAAGCCCAGAGCCCAGCTCGGCTCCCTGGGGAGCAGCCTTCCCCCCACCCCAGCAGGAGCAAGCAGAACTTGCACCACAGGCTCTGTGCAGGGAGTGTGGCCCACAGGAGGACACTCAAAAGTCAAGGGCCCATGACAGCCCATGAGCTACAGGCCAGTGCAGCATCCCCCAGTGCTGCAGACCTGCAAGAGCAAGTCCCTCCTACAAGACAAGACTCTGAGCTGAGACACAAGGGGCTGAGAGCCCCTGCAGCGTCCCTCCTCCAAGTCTCAGTCAAAAAACAGAGAACAAGAGGGAAAGGCAAAAGGGTCAGATGCTGAGCTTCCCCTCCTGGAGCACCTGCAGGAGAGAAAGCAAGAGTAGAGGCATGATGAAGCCCAGGCTGGTGAGTTTTGCAATTGTGGGGCCAGAAGGGCCTCCGGAGCAAGGGGCCCAACGCTAAAATCCTCTGGCCTGTGCCTGGACTCAGGCTGCCTGGCTCTGCTGGGCTGGGAGGGCTTCGGATGCCCACTCAGCATTTGTGAAGGACACCAGCCTGTTCACACCAGCCACATTCTGACCACTGGATCGTGCCTCAGCGAGTGCTTACAGCTCTCAGTGCCTCCAGCCCCCTTGGTGCATTGCCTGCGGCTTCCCCTGAAAGAGAAACGAAGCCATCCCCAAATGTATACCTCCAGCACGAGGAGCTTAAGCTCCTCCTTGCTGCCCTGGGATGCCCTGAGCCCACCTCCGGGTAAGGACCCCTTCTCCACCCTCACGGGCTTTTCTCCCTCCTAAGACAGCCAGCACAGGAGCCGGCAAAGCCAAGAGGAGACCATCCTCAAGCAAGACTTGAGCGCAGGAGAATTGGCTCGCCGCTATTTTCGTCACGAGGCAAACAGGTGGGAAGAGGTTTTGGTGGCTGCCAAGTAGGGTCAGTTTGAAGCCATGATGACCAGGTGAAAATTCAGAGTGCTGCTTGTGGCCCTCCGGGCGAGCCCATCCCCACCCTGCCATGCAGCCGGCCGTGGTCTGTGGTCACGGTGCTCTTCACTGTGGGCCACCCAGCACAGAGACTTCTCCTACAAGGATGACATATCTTTTTTTCAAGGAACTAAATAACATGAAGAATGGTGGCGAGGAGAGGGAAACCTTTCCATACCCAAATTAGTATTGTCATACTTGTTACAGATTATACCAGTAATAGCTTGAATAATTTTGCAAGGTTTCTTTTGACAAGGTATGTGGGGAAAAAAAAAAAACCTGCCAGGTCTGCCAGGGATCATTTTAAGCAGAGGTCAGGTGTTTTGCATTGGCGAAAACTACTTTATGATTGCGAAAAAATAAAATGACACCACTATAAAGCACTCCTTTAAATGCCTTTCCCTTTTTAAAAGTGTTTTCTGACGTTGCTATTTTAAGAAGACACAACGCTGCCCGCTCGCTTCTGACCACCAGATGGCTGTGGTCCCTCGCACACGCCGCCTGAGCTCCACCAACTGCAGAGGACAACCTCTCGCTTGGCAGTCACCCGCCTAGCAGGCTATGCAACCACTGGAAACAAAACAAAACAAAGTTTTTCCTTATTCTAAGTATTCTGCTGCAACCATTAGACCGGCGCGGACTCAACACGGCGACTGCCCCAGAGCACGCATTCTGGCGCTGCGACTGCCCGGGGGCCGGGAAGGAGCGCTTGCGCTGTGTCTAAGCCTTCATGAACAACCACGTTGGGCACAGGATCCTGACTTGGATGGATATTCTGTGTGACCCAGAACGGTTGTTTCTATGTAAGCTGAAGAAAGGCATAACTTCCTTGTTCTGGGTCAGAGTTGCCCTGCATCTCTAAAAATCAAATACATGCTAAAAGTTCATAAGAATTTCCATGATGTTTGGGTTTTGTGGTTCTTGGCACACCAGCATCGCATTCACAGAGGCAAAAAAAACCCACGCTTCTCTTTTACCTACTACTAGCCTCCAAAGAGTATACGATTTTTTTTTTTAAGAGTGGTTAACAAAAATATCTCCTGATTTTCCACAACATCGTCTCACAAATCAGCACAGAAGTATCCCTTGCTAATACACTGGGAAGGATGTTCTCCATCCCACAGGACTTTCATATTGCTCTGCCATGTAAAAACTTCCTCAAAGTTTATTTTGGATAACAAAATTCCCCTCTCCTTCAAAATATGAGAATAAAGCCACTTCCCTTTCCCTTCAGATCACTGGTAGTGGAGCTGCTTAGGGCAGATGGAGATGCTGGGGAGGGATGTACAGTGTGGCCACCCAGTGGGCAGCGGAGAGGGGAGTTGTGAGGAAGGAAAACATTTCTGTAAGTAACTTGTTTTTATCTGTGTGGGGGCACAAGCAAATGGAAGCACAAGAAGAGAGGAAAGCAACAAAAACAGCAAGGAGGACAGGAAAATGTGCAAAAACACAAGAGGAAAAGTAGGTGCCCCAATGCTCAGGAGTGAGGAAATGGAGGTGGCCGGTGGTCACGGAGAGGAGCTGGAACACAAGGAGTTGGACTGGCAGCCAGCCTGTTTATTTTCTGTTTCTCCTGAAGATCTTTCACAAACCAGGAGGACAGCGGTGATGCCTCTTTGCACAGGGTGATGCCGAGGTGCTTGGTAGCCCTGAGGAGATTCCGCTTTTGTTGACCTGCCTGCTCGTCCCTGGCTTTTAGGGCACCCCGAGCATCCCGCATGGGGCCGGGCAGCTCTGCCGCGCGCCGGGCGAAGAAGTGACCCCGTTGCTTCGTGTCAATGACTGGTGAAACCCGAGTGAGGGAACGGGGACTCGGGCGCGGGCTCACAATCAAAAGTTTCCTCTTCCCCATCTGCTGTCGGCCTTGCAAAATCCTGCCTGCTCGTCCCTGGCTTTTAGGGCACCCCGAGCATCCCGCATGGGGCCGGGCAGCTCTGCCGCGCGCCGGGCGAAGAAGTGACCCCGTTGCTTCGTGTCAATGACTGGTGAAACCCGAGTGAGGGAACGGGGACTCGGGCGCGGGCTCACAATCAAAAGTTTCCTCTTCCCCATCTGCTGTCGGCCTTGCAAAATCTCGAAAAATGGGGCGTGCGGGGGAGCAGCGAGGCCGGAGGCTCAGCCCTGGTGAGGAGACTCCGGGGGAGACGGGCTCCGCAGCAGGGCTTTTCTCGGGGGGGATCAGTAATTCCCTCCCGGCACGGAAAAGCCGCATGTGCCGGTCTCCGGGCGCTGCCTTTTCCTGGCTAATCTCGGCAGAAAAGCGCGGATCTGGCACAAGGTGAATTTGACACCAGGGTGAGGCAAGGACACAGCTTTCCTGCGGCTTTGGGGGAGGCTCTTGCTTGAGCACAGAGCAGCGGGAAAATCTGTATTTAGAAAAATTGCTGCGAGGCAATTCGGTGGTATTTTTAGCTCCTTGGCGGAAAAAAAAAGGGAGAGGGGGGCTTGAAATACCAGGCCAGTCTCAGTGGGAGATAGGTGCTAATTTCTCTGAGCTCCTTCGCACAATTTCAATCCAAACAGAAAAACAAACAAACAACAAAAAAAAAAAAAAGCCAGGGGGTGTGCGATCTGCGGCCAGCAGTGCCCCTCTGCCCGTCCCAGCTGCCTCCAGGCAGTTTGGTGGGACACATTTTGTGCAGCGATTCACATCATCAACCACCAGCTCCGGCAGAGCGATAAGGGGGTGCCCCCCATACACCTTCGGTCCCTCTCACGTCTGCCAGACCGCACCCAGCACTGAACACTGTAATTCAAACACCACATTGCCCAGGTGCTCTTGTTAATGATTATTTACCTTAAGAACGGCAGCCAAAGTCCTGAGGTCCCGCTGTGCCAGGCACTGTGCAGTCAAAGGAGGTCTCTGCCACACAGAGCCGACAGCCCCCGGTGCCCGGGATGCTAGGGAAGACCTCCCTAAAAAGGGGGATATTCCTGATCGTTTGAACTAGCAGCTGTGGTCCATAAATACTGCAGTGCATGGGGCTCTCCAACGCTGCGCCCACCCTTCCCCTAAATGAAGGGCTTTGAACAAATATCTTGCTAACTCCTCTTTGTCTTATTCCTTCTTGTTAGCATGTAGCATCATACTTTCAAAACAAAGCTGTTCCAAATAGCAGCTTGGTCAGGTAAATTCAGCCTTGTCTGCCTGCCCTGGAGCGATCTTCTGTAATGAATGAAGAAAAAGGGAGGGGGAAGGGGGGACACAGGCTGTGCCACAGACACCTTGTGTGGCCTTGGGTAAGTCGCTTGAATTCGGCACACCCTGTGTGCCAGCCTCTGAAATAAACTCATTCCCACATCCTGTATCTTCTGGGTTTGCTGTTGGCCACCAGCACAGGCGAAGCCAGGTGCCCATCCAGCACCCCAGAGAGCAGGACTCCTGTGCCTTGACTCCCCCCATATGGAGCAGGGACTGTCCCAGTCCCAGGGCAGATGGCCACAGTGTCCTCCATGTCCCCGGATCAGTGAGGTGTGCAGCTTTCCCAGCCTGGGACACCAGCTTTCCAACCTTTCCCAGCCCCCCCGGTGCAGCTGCAGAGGACTGGGAAGCACAGCTGGAGGGGGAGCATTTCACCGCTGCCAGTGATGCCGCACGTCCCGCTGGGACTCCCCACTCTCGCGTGAGCCCCAAAACCCCACAGCCTGCCTCTCGCTAATGCTGACTCACCCTTTCCCCAGTGTGGGCGTCCTGCTGAGTCAGGGTCATGCCAGGTGCCCCATATTGCTGAGTAAATGTTTCAGAGCTGCCCTGTATTGCTGAGTAAAGGTTTCGGGCTGTGGCGGAGGGGCTCTTTTGCTGAGTCACGGTGGAGCAGGGCCCACGTGAAGCTGTTTATTAAGGGGTGGTTTCCTGTGCGCTGCCCTGAGATTGCAGCTGCTGCTCTTGGCCCTGCTCCCGCTTCTCGGGACAATCGGAGAAATCTCCAGAAACAGCCCCGGCTACCCGCAGCCTTTCGTCTGTACAGCCCCACACAGGAGGGGGACACGTGTCTCCCATACCCCAGGGGCAGGGAACCACGCAGGGGTGGTTTGGAAACCTTGGCCAGGGGTGGGGGGGGTGTCTGCATCTCACGCTTTTTGCAGAACTTGGTTTCCAGCTCCAGCTCCTCCCCTCCTGAGAGAGGATGTGAGCTGTGGCACAAGGTCCTCCTTGTTGCTTGCATATGTGTAATTTTCAAATCCAGATTTTCACAGTTTGTACCATCTCGCAGTCAGGGCACACTTTATTTTACACGGTTGTAGCACTAAAACAAAGGAGGCAGCACGGACTAAAACATTTGCACAAATGGGATTTTTATTTGCTAACTCTGCCCTGCTCCCTCCCACACCTCCCTTTTGCTCCCAGAGTAAATCCCCAGGAGGTCATGGCACCTGTCCCCACCAGCACCAAGGCTCTGAGGAGCATGGTGGGCTCTACGCACTCTCCCCCAACATTTCAGCTCAGTGTACCTGTAACTTGGAGACCTGCTTCACACTTTAGGTCGTGGCCTGACCCTGGGTATTCGGTTGCAAAGCAGGCACGTGCCTTGCAGGTTGCTTGCTGTGTTCTCCCTCCTCCTCCCTGCTCTGTTCCCAGCCAGCCCAGAGCTCTCTCCTTGCTCGTAGCCTTGTGCTGGAGACACCCATGTGCTGCAGCATGTATGTATCCATACATCTATAAAAATACGTATTCTAATCTGTGCGGTTTTTACTACACTACTAATTATTTTTGTCATGCTGGTTCATTTATGCCCGAGAAATCTGCCTGCACCTCCCTCTCCCACCACGTCGGTCTCCGGGGTCCCCTGTGGGGGGTTTGGCCAGCCCAGCCGACCCTGTCTATAGGGCTCTCCCAAGGGTACCAGCAACGCCAGTCCGCGGGACACCTGCAGCGCCTGCGCTCCCCATGGGGATTTCCAATGCGTTGCACCCCCGACCTTCCCTTTTGCACCTTATCTTTGATCTAGACTTGAATCCAAGTCGTGTCAGTTCGATGCTGACATCAGCAAGCACAGTCCGTTCTGTCAGGGCCCAGCTGGGCCGGGCAATCTGCCTTTGGTAAACACGAATGAACACACAACACATCCCTGTGCACTCCAGCACTGATTCCCTTCTTCAGCAAGTCATTTTAAGTGGTTAT
>NW_010541866.1:0-17705 GCF_000687285.1 Phaethon lepturus
GAGGCAAGCGAGCAGCTGCGTGGTGCTTAGTCGCTGTCTGGGGCTAAACCACAACAGCAAATTATATTTATGAAAAAAACTTGGCTGTATTCTCTCTAAATCATAATCAGAGGTTAGGAAGAAGAGTTCAAACAACAATAAATCTAGATGTTCAAAGGAGTCAGCCAGAACAGTTTAGACAGTCAAGAAAAGTCTTACAAAAACTTTGATACCATAAAACTTGCATCAGCTTCCAATATTTGTGAGCCAGCACATAAAACACACTTCTTTACTTAAACTATACTATAATATCAAGCCACTTCACAAGCAATAAAAATTACGTAACCTTGACTTAGAGCTCATAGCCTGAAATAGCCAGGCAGTGAGGTAAAACAAGGAGAAGGAAATTCAAATATGCAAGACATGTAGGAATAGAAATCTAATTTTGTGTACTCTTTCCAAAAATGTTTGATCTTTGTTACTGTGCACAGTACCATTATCTAGTTAACGTAAAGAACTGCTACCCACAAGGACATACGCAGTTGGCTTTGTCACTAGCTCCTACTTCAGTACTAGAAGCAGACAGCGAAGCCTTATAACGTAATCTGACAGATAAAACGCTTAGCATGAAAAAAATTGTTTTCCCACTAGTATAGCAATGGTTTTAACCTTATTTTTTGCAAAAGAACAGAGACAGAAAGGAGCAGTAAAATAAACTGGGGCTAAAGAAAGCAGAGCTTTGCTATGTCTAGATAGGGAACTAAAATTTTGTGCAAGGGAATCAGACATCCAACATGAGATTTGCATACAAGACTTGTCGTGAATGGGAAAGAGAAAAATATTTAGTTACGGACCTTTGCATAACGGAAGAGAGAGACACACACAAGTGAATAAAGCGGTCATGATAGTCCAGGCAGGAAGGTAGCATGAATACATCCAGACTGAAAAATGTTCCACAGTGGGGGAGGACAGTACTACTTATTTAATAAGGAAGCAGACTGAAATTAGACTCCACAATCTCAATTACTGCATGCCAAATGAAACTGGTGCAGCTGCCAATGGTAAAGGAAGAGGATGGACTAGGATGAGAAGGAGCAAGAAGGATAATTCAGAAAGCAAGGATTGATCCCATTTTCTCTGCAAATTGCTTAGATTATCAGGATAAAATTAATGAAAGAAAAACTAAACCCAAGGATATATGAGAAAAAAAAATCTGAGCACTGTAAAAAAAAAAGAATGCACTTGGCTTTTCATCTCAACAAAGAAAAGAGAATGAAGGTAAGGTTCAGGGAGTCATAGGGAACCAAAATACTTGGGGACTGGACAAAAATGCAAAGAGCGTTACAGCTACAGAGCAAAAAGAGTCCACTCTTACTGGGCAAGGCAACCAGTCTTTAAAATTAATTGGTACCATCTACTTTCTGACTACAAATAATGAAGGAGCAAGTTCTGAGCAAGTTTCAGACAGGGAGAGCATGTCTTTGTATCTAGGAATAAGTTTAGCTAGTAAGGAACAAGGATGGTTGCAAAATATGAAAAACTAATTTATTAGCCTAAGCCACAATAGTTTTCAAGGATTTCTGTAAAGGCACAAAAAGTCACAATAGGGACTGCAAAAACCTAAGTAAATTGCTTTTATGTGGCAGAGGGAACTGAAATTTACAGTCAACTGAACTCATGTACTAGTTTCTTTCAGACTCTCTCGTGCAGCATTTGCTCACCTGATAGTGCTACAGGATGCTAATGCAAAGGTTATCTAACTTGTGTTTGGCCTCATGGTACTACTTGTTCTACATTTGTGACTGTGGCTATGTAATATATGCAATAGACAATTTTATGTCACTACAATGCAGTTATACCTAGCATATTCATTAAAGAAAGTGGTTTATTATTGGCTCAGATTGTTTCAAACAATTTGAGAGTGGAAGAATAAACAGAAGTGAAATCTGACTTTAGCTCAGTCAGACCTTAGACCAAAAGTTCACCTAGTGAAAAGCAGCAATCAAGACACTTACTTTGGCATGCAGCAGATGTTCAATGGTTAGGCCCACAGATTCAGCCACATCTCTTCACTGTTGACTTCATGTTTCATTTCAGAGTTTTTTGAAGATGATTTCTATGGCCACATTACTATTTCAGTTCTCATAAGTGGAAGTATTTTTCATTCTCCTAAAACGTAAAAATTCCTCCAACACTAAGAGGAAGGACCTTGAAATATGGAACCAACCCTGCAGTCTAGACTGATAACATCTTGCAAAGTACCAATCACTTTCACAGCAAGATTCATCAAGCATGAAATTCACATCCAGGTAGTAAATTGCAGATATGGAATTGTAGGTACACATCCCTGCCTAACCACTAGTTTCAGCCAACTGAATGTCAGTTTAGTTTGGTGAAGCATGTTCCAGTATGCTGTTGCTAACATTATAAATATCTACATGGCTTTGCCAGTCACAATACAGCTTCCAGTCCCTTGTCCTTCCCAACCTCATCCCTGAGGGTATACATGATATCCCAATAATTTGTATGCAGGCACCTGTGACAATGGAAGGCCAGCATTCATTAATTAGAGCAGGAACAGGATAAAGTAATGAGCTTGAATCGATGATGGGCAATTTAACAGTAACATGAAAAAGTTTAAATTCTAAACTTTACCAAGTAATAATGCTGTCGTCACAAGATACTAGTGCTGCATCCACAATCATAGAATCTTTGGGTTGGAAGGGGACTTTAAACAACCCCAGTTCTCTCAGCCTGTCCTGACAGGAGAGGTGCTCCATCCCTCTGATCATTACTTTTGTGGCCCTCCTCTGGACCCTCTCCAATAGGTCCATGTCTTTCCTGTGCTGAGGGCTCCAGAGCTGGATGCAGTACTCTACAACAGTCCTCTTCAATCTGTCCTCTCCCCATTTCACTACCAAGCACTTGGGCAATGCTACCTGGATAACCTCTCCATGCCAGCAGTTCAGAGGGAAATGAACAGGACAGAAGTCACGCTTCCTGCTCATATACAGTGCTCATTCCTCCTTCCTGCAGTCTGCAGGAAAGCAAAGAATTGCCACTCAGTAGTGCAGTCCGTGGGTGTCAAAGCAGCCAAACTTAACACTGCAGGGGGATATTCTGGGACAAAAATCCTGTAAGACCAAGTCCTACAACTCCAGAGAAACAAAATACAATGAGCAGCAAAAGCTCAGAAAGTAACAGAGAGGCCCGCCACACAGGCCCTTCCTTCCTCCTCAAACCACCGCTGTCTTACATCCTAAAAGTGAGAATGCTGTCACAGTATTTACTGATATCAAATATTCATAGCTCCATCCATCAGTACAAGGAAGAGGAGTTCTGCTATTTCAACATACTACCTTTTCTGCAATATTCCAAGATCTTTCTTTGCCCAGCTCTCCTGCCAAAAAAATACATTATTAATTTATTTTCATGGTGGAAGCCAAGTAGCTCTAAAACATCTCTCAATCAGCCTTACAGAAACCATCTCCAGAAAAAAACAGAACCATAATTAAGAAGCAAGAAATCAGGTATGATCTTCAAAAGTTCCAGTGGGCCATTTAAAAGGTGGTATCTCTTCCCTTTAAAAATAAATAATCACTTAAACAAATGCAACACTGATGTTCGAGCTCAGTAAAGCACCCCTTACCAACAAGGAAACCTGAGCACGCGGTAAAGTCTGACTGGCTTCACTTTATGTTGATAAGGTATTTTTGCAGATTTTCTTGGAACAGTATCTAAAACATCACAATCAAACATGTGAAGCAGCAAAAAAGGGAATGGGAAAAGGAGCTTTCTAGGGCATCATAAGTGGCATATAATGCATGTTTAATTTTTTTTTCTGATCTTTAACTTTTTAAAATTGTGTCTAATTAAAGAAATATATCTACATTACTCTCATGCGGGTTAATGTTGCTCTAGTCATCAAATGCTTTGTGATTTGTAATTATTGTCAGTTTTAACTGTACTGCTTTAGTATTTCACGCACATAAATTAAACTAGATAACTTGGAAAAAAATAATCAAGCATCTCCACCATTTACTTGTTAAGCAAATACAATTTAGTGCATCCACCTTTAGGCACCAATCTTACATGGTTCTTATTATCTATACCAGTGTGATGTAATACAAGGGTTTGGGTTCAGGGCCTTTTTGGCTGTGTCTTGTTCTAAACAAAGGATTTCACATTCTTCATTTTCTGGAATTGCCAGAGCCTATGGCAAAAACACCTCTTTCAGGAAGGCAGAATGGAAAAGAATCCCTTTCTATTTGGCCTGCTGTGCTGCAACTAAGTTATATACAGGACAAGCAGATAACCATAGTATCTTTCTGATTTATTTCTCAAAGAGATGGGGAAAAGCTTAAAAGTAGTCATGATTATCAGAGAAACATCTCCATTACAGGAGCCTGGGAGGGCTCTCACTCCTAGTTATGATGCTGGCAGCATGAGTCAGATCTGGGTTGCTGAGAAACTACCCTCTTCCTTTCCTGTGTTGTTTTCCCTCGTTAGGAACACACTGGCTTCAGAAAGCGAGACGCTAACTGACCTGGAAAACTGATTTCTTGTGTAATGAATTCAAAGTCCAACCTGCTCACTGAGGCCTGCATTTCACCCTTCAGCTCCAG
This sequence comes from Phaethon lepturus, assembly GCF_000687285.1. Lineage (NCBI taxonomy): Eukaryota > Metazoa > Chordata > Aves > Phaethontiformes > Phaethontidae > Phaethon > Phaethon lepturus. The sequence goes on from NW_010541866.1 coordinate 4,605, forward strand.
TGTCCCAGCACAGAGGAAGGAAAGGATTGTTGCTGTCTCAGTCTAGTTTTCTTTCTCTCCATCTAGCACTTTTTTTTTCCTTCAATACTTTACACACAGGCATACTAAGTTAACTGAAAGAGAAATATTACAAAGAAAGAGGTGTAATAAAACTGCATCTTTTCAGTAGGTGTTTTTCTGTTTGTTATTGCTATAGCTCATACAAGGAGAAGGGCTGAGAGAAGCAAGAGGATAAAAGAAGGACATTTATTTCCATGACAATGTCAATTTTTTTTCTCTCCTCTCTAAACTTGTCCTGGATCACATACCATAAGCAACACGTAACATGTCTCACCACTATGTTTTCAATGACCTTTGTAGGCAGCGAAAAAAAGAAAGCTAGATAAGTAGCCTCTTTCTTTGCCAAAGATATGATTATATCTCAAAGAAAAAATTACCTTTAAAAGATACAAGCATTCTGCTTGTTTTTAGTCATATCTCCATAGATAAAAAGATATTGCCTTTGAATAATGAGAAACCAAAGTGCTGGCCAACCAATTCAATAAATCCTTTTATTTTGAAAAATGTAACAATTGTTTCTCTCATATTGACCTATTTGTTTTTATGAAAGGTAAAGTTCCCTATAAAGTTCTGTTCTCCAAAAGCACGTCGTTCATACTTACTACACTCAACGCTTATAGCATAATGTTTGCTGCTATATGGCCAAGCTGTTCAAAGTTAGATAGCCAATTGTAAATAGAGACTACACTAATATTCGGGGTGGAGGGAAGGGGTGGTGGAGAAAAAAAAGGCAATCTGTTTTTACTGTTTAAAGTATAAATGTATACATTAATTCAACTTTCTCCAGAAATAAAAGAAAGTAAAAAATGGTTAACAAGCACATTATGCAAAAGGACAAGAGAAATTAAATGGTTCCATCTCCTTAAGTATGCCTCTACAGAAGATCTAAATTGCAATTGCTCAGAAATTTGCTGGGGGTGTGGAGGGGTAGGAAGTGCATGGGCATGGAGCAGTGGAAATGAATGGAGAAAGTAGCCCAAAACATTAAGTATTATTCAGTCCGAGCAGGTCTGGGATTAGGGCAGGGAAATCAGCAAGTCTACCGTCACATCTGCATTCATAGCTCTGCCAGTACTATGTGTACTTTGTAAGTACACGTAAGAAGAATTAAGAACATTAAGAACTTTCTAAATTAATATTTCTGCTCACGTTTTTAAAACCTTAACAATATCCCACATAATTCAATCAATAAATAAAAAGCTTTCTGAATTGTTTTGCCCCAGTCTAGATGAAGATGAAAAGTTGGGAGTCCTATTATTGCCTGTCTTATATTTTGTCTTCATTTAAATTGGGACACAACATCTGGAAAATTGCATTCAGATATTGGTAGCATATCCCATAGCTGCTAATTCAAGTTAACTGGGAACTTTGTCCAAGGTGAGGCTCTCTACCAAACCAGCTGACTCTCCAGGCCACCCAGCCAGGCAGGAGCTCAGGAGCACTCAGAGCATCGGCACAGGGCAAGGCACACCTTCCCAAAGTGCAGACAAATCCAGAAGCCTTTCTCAGGACAGAGGCAGTTTCCTGACTTGTACAGCAGGACACCTGAGAAGTTAGGACAGGCCTGGTAATTGCAGAGCTTTCAAAATCCCATCTTCATAGCAAAGACCTTAGAAACCACAGCTCCCCAAGATACACTAAGGAAAGGGGGCTTTGGTCTCCTGACCCTGAGGAACCCCCCTGACAAGGCTTCTGTAAAACCTCATCCCAGCAGCATCCCAAGAACCCAGGGAGCTTGTTTCTGACACATAACACAGAGACGTTTAATACAAATACAGGAGACAACTATGGGACAGAAGAGTGCAATAATCCTGGGTCACAAATGGGAACAAAGACAGGCTTGGTACGTTACTTAATGAATAGCACTAAGATAGATACTCTGGCATAGGGAATAAAATGAGACTGAGAAACTTGCAGGTATGCAGTAAAAGCAGATGAAGGATTAGAGACAAAATTAGGACCACAAATTTAAAGGAGACAGACAATAGTAGTACGAAACCTTTCTGACCCATAGTAAGTCACTTACAGTTAAGTAACAGAATAAAAGCACCTAAAATACGATTTTATTGCCAAAGAGGGAGGTGGGGCACAATAAGAGAAAGAGAAAACAGCTTTAGCATGCAGAAAGGCATTTCTCTCTGGAGACATTAATATTTAAAAAAGCCTAGGTGTAGTATTCCTAGGATCACAGAAGTATGTTTTGCATGAGGGAAAGAAACTAGAAAGAAGGGCTTGTAACAGACCCAAATACCGGAAAACATGAGCAGTTTCAAACAGAAGTTGTACTATTTCTGAAGCCAAAAATTGTATTCATTTTATATTTTGGGACATGTAGCATGTTAAGCAAGGGCTTTCACACATTCCACAAACTATGCAGGGCTAGATTTTCTGTAGAGTGTGAGGAAAATGCTGTTTCTACAGGAAAATAGTATTAGCTTTTCAAAAATCAGTGTTCAATACAAACCCTAACATAGGATTAGTGAGCACAGTTCCAGTAAGAGGAGAGTGTTTAGGAAAAGGATGCTTGATATATTAATCTAACAATTCTCTTAATCATTTAATTTTGGACTTTAAATAAGATTGAAAAGTAGATCCTCTGACTAAATTCAGGTGCAGATAATTAGTATACTTTGTGGGGAAAACTAGAAATCAAAGGAACAAGTTATTTTCTGGTACTTCTGAACACTAATGAGCACTTGAATATCAGTGCTAGGTGAAGGTGTTTTTATATATATAGCTGCTTTTCAAGTTGTTTCAGGAACTTCAGGCACACTTTCCACTGACTTTCCTGAGCTTTACGAGTTCAAAAGATACAGACAACACTTCATTTTCTATTTGTAGACCACTTAGCTTTAAAAAAAAAAAATAAAAAATAACTTTAAAAAAGAAAGATTGTTTCATGATCATTATTATTCTGGGAGAACTTGAACTTTAATCACATTTGTTTCCTACAGCATTTGGATACTGCTACAGACTCAAGATACCAGTCATCTCCTCCAAGATGCTGCTGCCAAGACTTCAATTGCTGAAAATAATTCTAATTTTTGTCAGACTTGCAACCATTAAGAGCTCAGACCTATCACCAAGTCGTTGTCTTACTGGGCTGTAGCACTGTATTTCTATGGGAAATGAAGGAGGCTACTCTTTATTCACTTACTGTGAGGAAGTGTGGCACAACAGATTGCACCCATATTGCCGAACAACCCTTCAAAACAAGGGGAGCTTCTTCCCTACTGCCTATTGGAAATGGTCGCTAGCCCACACTATCCATCTCAAGGCATTGTCAGAAAGAGCAATGATTGCCTCAGGTCAAAATCACACCAGGAAACTCACTGAATATGGAATCACTGGACAGGGCTGAAACGCAACCCCTAGCCCTGCTCAGTTTCCTAACATAGACATAGTCTTAAGGCCTAAACTCGTTATTGCTCCATCCCCCTACCCCTATTCCAGTTAGTGCACAAGGAGAAATACAATCACTTCACATGGGTTGTCTGAACAACTGACTTGTGGTCCTGTAAGCAAGGTCTTTTTCAAAGACTGCACTCTCAACTTTTTCTGAGCTCTCCCCGAGAGTGATACCACACCTTGTTATGTAGCAGTACAAAAGTAACAAGGTTTAAGATAACAGCTCCTTTATTCATTGCAGTTACTGTGAATATTCTACTTTGACCTATTTTCAGAATATCATATTAAAGATGCGTTAAAGATGTGCAACTTCTTCCCACTCCTTTAAAAAAGATGGGGGGAGAAATAAGCTGAACTAGAACAGTTTGTGAAAGTAACCCACCTAGTACTGAAAAATCACAAAGGCAAGAGCTACACACTTAAAGTAACCATTTAAGTTTAGTACACATACTCTTTCTCATTTCCAAATTTAAGCAGGTACCCCTCCTACCAATTATATGGCAAGTGCTGTCATGTTGAGAAGTCCTTGGCTCTCTACAAGTTTACATGCTCAACGTCTTGTAAAAATAGTTCTTGGTTGTTCTTGCTGCAAGAATTATTTCTTTCAGACTATAATTTCTCCTTTCCACAAACCCAGAACCAGTTCTGTTTTGGTTAAATTCTAACGTGTTAGCAAATCTCCCGAATTCTACAGCATGATGGAATTTTACTGACAAGCTTCACTTGCCAAGGTGAAACATGCAATGCTAAGAGAATGAAGAAGCAAGCATACAAAAGACTGGTAATATCACCTCTTAAAGCTGTCTAACACAGCTTTCTCTTAAAAGCGTTGAAGTTGCCTAGAACTCTACCACAAAGTGTTGGGCTAAATTTATTCCCACAAAAGGTACTGGTCTTAGACTGAATTTTTCTGAAGTCTTCACCAAGATGGTGAAGGCTGCTGTGACCAGTCGTTTCCCTGAATTTGCTGTTTTGGACTGTTATCAGTCAAGTTGGAGGCCAGAGATCCTACATTTTGAACCACTAACTTTTTGGGAGAAGAAAATTGTGTATTTTGTTATGAAGGTACCACAACAGATGGAGAGGAACAGATCTGGATGAAGAGCAAAGAAAGACTTTCCTCCTGGAAAGGCCAACTCAAAAACACAAAGGATTTTTATGGGGAAAGCAATACTAGAACTCTCTAGTCCTAACAAAAGGACATGAACTGATAATCCAAGACAGCAGACACTCAAACAGGGAAAGAAGGTAGAAGGAAAGTGAGAGCTGGTGTGTAGGCAGAGAGACAGATTGTACATGGATCTGAAGGAGGAAGATACCATTTTATACTGCTGAGCAATCCCGAAGTCACTTGTCCACAGAGGTACCTTTCTCAGCTGTAAAACTGATTTAGGCATATGGATAAAATATGACACATCTAAGAACAAGGAAGACAGAGGGGTGACTTTCTACATCCTTGGACTGTCTGGGTTAAGAAGCAAAGTCATCAACCTGTTGCAGACTCCTACAAGCCATTCTAGTGTACGTTGGTGGAGGACAGTATCTCTACCTCACATTTCCCAGTGAGCTCTCAGCTCACAAGCTGAAGAGGCTAGGCAAGAAAAAAAAAAGTAATTTAAGAAAACAAACAGCACTATATCTGAAGAAATAGTTTCTTCCTGGAAACAAAAGCAAAAGTCTAAAGGCTGTCTTCCCTCTATGAACAGGAAAAGCTGCTTTATTATATACCACATATCACTGAGGTAAAAACTAAAGACTCACAAGAGCCTTAGAGCTACTTATACAGACAATCAAAACATATCAGATGGACTTCATTATCTGAAAGTTTTGGCTGGGATCTAATACCAAATGATCTACTGGTTAGTGATTCTTCATATCTCTTCTACATATATTCAGAACTTGCCACATTCAAAAAAAAAAAAAAGGTGGGTTGGGGGTTGAGAGTGCAGGGGAGAAAGTATGGGGTTTTCTGTGTGTATTGGCAGTCTGAACTAGAAAGGCACAAACTTTATTACTACCCACAACAACATTTTTTCGCCTCAAGTACAACCTCTAAATACAGAGGTAACAGAACCTAATAGCACACTAACCTTGTGTTAAGATCTTTTCCCCTGCTATGGGCCCTTCATTTTTACTTACTATAACGAGTACATTTTGCTTATACCATTAGCACATAAGCTGAACTGCTGGACACTGTCAATCTGCTGGTAATGGTTCTGTGGTAAAGCCAACTCACAATTGCTACAGCCTTCCTCCTGCTGCTCCTGAACAAAATTCTTTATATGCTTCTCTCACTCCACCTCGGATCTTCTACAGAAATTAGCTGTCTTGTTTCTTTTTTTTTTTTTTTTTAAATTACTTTCAGCTAAGATCACAGGTCACAGCAAAGATCTAATTCACAAAGTAGCATTCCTGAGTTCAGTGAGAGCTGTTGCTAAAAAAATATCCACAATAGAATATTAAAATCCAGTTTGATACGTAGAATTTGAAGAAAGCCTTAAAGCTGACTGAGAACAGAGGAACCACATTAATGACTAGAATGCTAGAAATACTTGAAAACATAATGGAAGAGAAGATCCTTTTAGCAAATCCTTACTTTCTTTCAGCAGGTTATTTGATTTCAGGTATTTCTACCCAGTCCTAATATAAGAATATCTATAAAAATTATTTAAATTAAGTAGGAAAGATAGATTATAGGCACTATTATCTTAAAGTTTGTGGGACAGAATTATCAGTGCCATGCCCTGCAAGACCCTAGGAAGGAATTTTTCACACCTAAAAATTCATTGTAAGAATATATGAAAGACACAAAGAAACAAAGTATTTTTTCACCTACCTTTTTCTGTCAGTCACATTTTGGTGGACTCACCGGCTCAGCTCTCTGGAGTTACCTACTTCTTTCCATTCATTACAGAGGGACACCAAGTAGCTAGCTTAGACTAGACATGTAACTTTCAGACAGCAAACATTTTGTAAGGTAAACCCAGGCCACTTTCATCCAGTTTTATACTGCATCAGCATTTCTAAGCCCTTCCTAAAGCAACAGCATGCCGAAAACCACTCAGTTCTCAAATCTTCATAAGGTCAGCTTGTACAGTTCTGCACTATTGACTTATATTTCACTACACCATCTACACACTCAAAAACTTGATATCCTGCATTATCTTGTTCTAAGAAGAATAGAGACATTACTGTGGTGAATCATATTTTGTGCTGAGGAACCAAAGACTGGCTTTAGCATTTCTTCACCTATATTTAAAGATTTAGATATAAGGATTTAAACTTTTAAAGGTATCCTGCAAAGGTTGAAAGAATGAAGGCTTAAATTTACATGGGAACAGAGTTAAGTAGTTAATGAAATTCAATACTGCATAAAATTCTTTGTCACAAATTAACCTCTAAAAACAGGTAAAGTCAAGCCTGTAAGACATTTGAGTTAACCCTTCCCCATCCCACGCCCACCATTTCCCTCTCTATTGCTATTAATCTTTATCTCAGTATCACTGTCAAATAGACTCATCTAGGCCTTTTGGGAAAAGAAGTTGGAGACAATCTTCAGTGTCATTCGAACCAAACTGACTCTCACATGGAATTTTTAATGCTGACCCAAAGTCTTTTTATGCCAACCTTAAAAAAAAAAAAAGACTTCCGACATCACTATTACTATTTTTTTAATCTCTCCAATCATCTTCTTTGAATGAATTTAAACTAGCAACTGCCTGCCAAGTTTAATTGGATTTCCATCAATTTTATATGCCTCTGCGTTTAAGCAAAAAGCACTATGGAAAAACTGAGTAATTCATGTCGTAATTGTTCATTGGTCTTTCAGAGAACTACAGTAGCCATATCACTACATATGCCGATATGTAATCAAAGATATATTATGACATACATGGAGTAATTTAAAAAAAATAACATCAATGCAATCGGAAATCTCTGGGAAGATTGATAATCAAAATACTGCCTCACATTGCTGCTCACATTTGTCTCCTAGATATTCATCCTTTTCCCCCCTCCCCCACATACAACAAAATATTTACCTTTAGAAAATAAAGAACCCTTCAGAGCAGGCTTATTGTGTGTGCTTTTGTCGTACAATAGAGGAGCATGCCCCATGGTATAAGTAAATACCATCTCAAAGTAAACATCTCACACAAAGGTACTGACTGTATTTCACTTCTTCTTTATGATTTGTTCTGAACATGGATGCCTATTTGCTGCCTCCTCTACAAGGATTACACTGCAATCAAGGCCAGATTTAGCACTTACCACCCCCAACCTGCCACTAGCCTTCCTCATATCTTGTGTCTTAAGAAATCAAAAGTGGACAAGAATGCTATAGTGAGCAAACCTATCATATTCACAACCTACTCTACATTAATATATCTGGCTTAATTTATATTAAAAAAAAAAACCTTTGTATTTCAAGAAACAGAAAAAATTTCAGTTCTGAACTTGACTTCCCATTTTCTATGAGTTGGCTTATTCTGTCACCTTCTCCATTGCTTTTTGGTAACCCCCAAAGCAGCATCCTGAAGACCAAGTGAGAACACACATACGGATCTGTTCCTGAGGTTATTATAGATGTTACCACAAGCACGTTCCCAATTCCGTACATAGTGTGACGGTTTTTCTTAAATAATCTGACAAATCCATATGGTGCCTGATCCTCTTGGCACCACTGTTGCTAGCACAAAACATATACTTGCAAAATACTTGACTTCACCACCACCACCACCACATGCAGATAACTCTTTCCAGCAGCTATTTTCTATCCACCTCTCTGATGAGACTAGTGATACCTACAGCAAGGACAAATGTCCCAGGTCTATAAAAGGTAGGAAGGAAATGAACCTGGATCATTACTCTATGTCATCACTAATTATGAGCGTTCTGAGCAGGGTAGAACAACAGTGCTCAAAACACTCACAGTTCCTACTTACCCACCTGTACCACACCTCCCAATCTGATGGAGTACCTATTTGCTATTTTTCAAATATCTCCACAGAAGTCAAAACCGCGCTGACAGAGTATTGTTCAACCCACAGAGAATGCTGCCAGGATTACAAAATTAACAGATGATTTCTGTTTTGAAGAATATCCAAGAAAACTTGCTTTACTTTCCCTCCCCTTCAAAGGGGGCAAGAGAAAAGTTCCTTTATTTTTAAATAGATCTCCAAAATAGGAGAGTCATGGCCAGACACTCTAAAGGTCCACAAGTAACGCTGCCAGTTTTGATTACTCTGGTAATAAAAATTGTTTATAGCATTTGTTTCACCAGTGCTCATTTGTAAGTTGTTACGGTTGGAGAAACAGTACACAGAAGGTGTTAACACTTGCCTATAAATTAAAACCAATAACTTAGATTAGAATTAACTATTAAAACTTTCACTAGTTTCACAAATGCTTAGTTTTCTTTTTTAAAACCATACACACAGAAATGCATGATGTCCCTGTGATTATGTCACATGAAAAAGCTACAACCATGGCAAGTCTGTGAGATGTAAGCAGAAACAGATTAAATATTTTAGAGACTTAGGCTTAAAGATTACTTCCTATCATGCATTTTTTAAGCTCTTAAGAATTCTCCAAGGGTTCAGATAGATAGGCTGATTTATTTCAATCAGAAAATACACGCAAAATTTTGCCTTCATAGGACATAAAAGGACATGTGGAACTCAAATCTCAACACAGTATCTCCACTTGATATACTCTTATTTCATTGAAGATTAAATTTTCAAATTCAGAGGAACATCAAAAGGGACACCAAATAAACGAATCTTTCTGGTGTTGATGGTGCTAAGGGAGTACAATAGCAATATCCTCTGGGCAAATTCTGCTCAAATTTTTCCTATACAATTCTATGGATAGCCCTGGCTCTCAAAGAGGAAAATTGTTTTTATACAGTAATTGTAAAGCAGCCAGCAACTCAACAAATACAACACAAAATCAGAAAAAATATTCCTGATTTTTCTAGCCATTTGATATAAAGAACTGTTGCATCTTTTAAAGATACTAACAATTTTAACAGGAATTAAAGCCTGACAGAGCAGTCCTCCTGAAGAAGCCCACCAGCTCATTGATGAAGAAGTTTCACTTTTCAACTGCCTCTATTTTATGCTAGCTAAAAATTTTTACAGTGTGATTTATACTGTAAGTAGAAAATTTTTCTTTTCTTCTAATTCTCAGGAAACACACAGTTACCCCAGAAAGCACTTAAATAGTAAGATTCATTGCAAGTAATTTATGCATTTTGTAGAAGCATGACACATAGTTCAATACAATGCTAATTTTGCACAGTTCCAGTCTGCCTTGTTCAAGGAACTCTGAAGATATCTATCATCCTTAAATAGCATGGCTCCTTGGTAAATATCAAGTGCTGACTGACTTATTTCCACAGAAATAATTACTTTACAGTTCATGCAAATCCAAGGCAGTCTAAATATGGAAATCTACTGTTACTTTTCATTGCATCAATAAAAACCTAACGTACACCTTACCCAGTGGATATTTTTGTGCTGTATTTTTTGGCACAACCAACTCTTTGAAAGATCCATCAAATAAATATCAGATATAGCTGTCCTCTTCCTCTCAAAAGGCAGCCTTTCCTATTCTTCTACTATACACAAACCAAGCAGGATCTACTCTAACACAGGATAATCATTGGTTGAATCTCTACTCGCACATATGCAAAGTTTATGCCAGCAGACTCAAATTCTGGCAACAACATGTCAAACTCAGCAATGTGGCAGTCAGCAAGGACAAGCATTGAAATTCAATAGTAACCAGAATGAAGAAAGCCAAACTATACTGAAACATGGATAGTGACATATATTGTGATAGTGACAATAGTGACAATATATAGTGACAATACATGTATTGTACGACATATATACAAGTGACATGCTTGTTGCCAGTTACAATGCAGATATAGAACACCACGTATGAATTGTCCCATGTCTACAAACATGGCTTGCCTGAATTCTCTACCATGGTTTTATTTTCCTATGATAGGAGATTTACCACTGAAACACTGAGCGCTCATGACAACGGAGTCTGCCTTCAACTCTGGATCCAGGTGCAGCAGACCTGCAGAGCACAAGGGGCCAGACAGCATCCTTGAGCGTATGTGGGAAGGAGGGCATACTCCAGCACACCAAATGGGGTAAAACTGGCAAACAGATTTATGGCACAGCTGTCACTTTGAATCAACAGTGAATGAATAAGCTCTGAAGGCTGAGTTAAGAGACACATGTACATAAGGTTGGGGGATAGTACCATCCTACATAACAAGGAGGTTACAGAAGTAGGGACAGAACTGTAACTGCTAAAGACAGCACCAAAGACGGTATGAACTTTGTTACCAGGTAATTATACTCTGCAGAAGCACCACCACCTGAGATTGTTAACACAGCAAGAGGCAGAGCTCAAACAGAAATTGTGCATAAGCAACTAATCCAGCCAAGTAACTGTCAGAGCTTGAATGAAGAGCAGCTAAATAAATACTTAGGAGATAGAAAACACCAGTCACCAAAAAAAAAAGTGAATTTCCACAGACAACTATTGAAGGATACATCCTCTATAGCTAAATCTCTAGGACAGTCTCTCTTTACCTTAAGATCTATAGTGTCAAGTACAATAGCATCCTGGCCACATACGATACCTGGATACCACAAAAGGATTAAAAGGGTAGAATTATTACTCAGGGACATTCTTCAAGGAGATGTCCCTGACAAGCTATTAAAAGGGCGGGCGGGGGGGAGGGGGCAACAATGTTAAAAAGACAGATACTCATCTTTCTATAAATGCACTTAAAATTTTTAGGAAAATTGAGGATTCTTTCCCAAATAATATTTAGAAGACCATGCCTAGAAAATAGAGGAGAGAAAAAGTTTAACAGCAGCAATAGTAATAAATCATTTAATTTAAAAAGATTTAACCAGTTTTAAATCACTCACAAGGAAGCCCTTTACTCTTTAAGGCCAAAAGCACCACAGGTACCTAAACGAATGTTTCATTCCCTTTCCAGGAGGGGTATTTGAAGTTTTATGCAACAGAGAACAACTGCTTTTTGCAAAACTTTTGGAGGACACAGAAGCCCAGATAATCTTCATTCACATTTTCCCCTCATACACTGTATAATTGGCTAGCAGTACCAACGATTATCCAGAGCACTCTTATGAGCAAAGCTAACATGATTTACTTTTTCAACCCGCTCCTTTTCCACTTCGGTAGATAGAGCTTAGATACACTTAGAAGCAAAATGCAAAACCAGCTTTGGAAAAAAGAGAGGATTACTCACATCTCTACAGACTAGAGCTCCCTAGCAGCTGCTCCTCTCCCCTACAGGCTGTTCCTTCTTTCAAGGAAAGGGGAACTAGGGAACCCCACCTGCACTTTCTTCTAGACATCCCCATTCAGGAACAGGAAACCAAACAGAGAAACTCTGTCACCACTCCTGTGTGAGAAATCCCAAGTTCTTCACACACACACTTACTTTCTGTAGCTCCTCACAAGCAGCAGTATGGGAGCCCTTCCAGCAGAGCTAGCCCTAGCAGCTGGGCACTGCCTTTTCTAACAGCTCCTTCTAATCAGCTGCACAGCCACAGCTGGGAAAATAGTTAGGCTGCACCATATTACCATGGGGTAAAAGGAAGCCACATAATAAAAGTAGATGGCTTTTGGATTATTTATATTTATTGTCCAATATAGTGCTTACAGGCCTGAATTTCTCATAACGTAATACTTCAGTCTTATTTCTCTGAATAGCTCCCCAAGGCAGTATGTCAGCACAAAAAAGTAGGTGGTAGGACAAGAACCCCTCAAGCATGTAAGATTTCCCCAAAGCAAGCTAAAAATCATTCAAAGGGAAGTAGGTGCTCCCACTGACCCCCACACCCACTGTGAGCGATGCCCTACCTTCCCTTTGTTTCCACTGTGACCAGATCAAAACATCATCAAAAAGAAATATGGGAGAAGGTTAAAAGACTTTTTTTTTTTTTTAGAGTTTTCAGTGTTCGTACATGGTATTGAAAGTAATTGCAACAATGTCATCAGGATTATTGACAGAAAAAAACATTAAGATTTTCAGAAGGAAATGCAGTTCTTCATAAGACTTTTTTGGTCACACAATATAAAAGAAATTAAGATATTAACTCCTCTGATCCATTGATTAGTTTTGACCATGAAGACAAAAGCAGGAAACTGTATGATTGATTTTATTAAGTAATTTTAGAAACCTCTTAGTGCTACATAAAATAACTGCTCTATTTGCGGTAGAGACTTAGAATTCATCTTCGCATCTACTGGAACAAAAGCATCACCACATCCTTGGAAATCCATCTGATGCCCAAAAGCATAAGAAACAGAGGGGGGAAGGATATCCCTACTGTTCATCTCAGTCAACTCTGTGAGATTTAGTTTGAGCCAACATCTGCAAGTAACTTGTTCTTATCTCGGTGAGTAACTGCAAACAATAACAACAGCCACAGAACAGCAAAGCTTGGTATGCAACAACAGTTCTGTGTAGCACGGCTGGACCACTGCACCTTCTCAAAGAAGAGGTAATTTCTGACCACAACACTTAAGAGTGATGCTCCAGGTAACATTAATTCCCTGGTGTCTCAAATTCCT
>NW_010541866.1:17797-24635 GCF_000687285.1 Phaethon lepturus
TTCCTGCTGCAGTCCTTCATCTTGCAGGAGCACTAACAGCATCTCTAATAGAGTCAGTAGCCTTTCTCCCAAAACTTGCACTTGAGAGTTCTAATCCTCTGTCAATCTCCCGACAGAATTCCCAACAATTACTCAATGTAATTGCACAAATATTTTTTTTTTTAAACTAAGCCAGAAAAACAGAACAAAAAACTAAATGGTTTGGATCAAACCATCAGCTGAGCTGGCTTTCCCACCCTATTGTTCTTCTTCCTCCAAAGTTTACAAAACTATGCTGCACAGTACCTCCAAGGATGAAAGAGACATCCTTAAACCTTTCCAAACACAAGTGTCCTACCTCTCAAGTAAATCACCTAACACTCACTCTGAAGGACTGCACACACTTTCTTAGCAGTTGCTTAAACTAACCCTTTCTAGTGTCTCCAAACATTTGCTCCAGCAGAAACTCTTCAGAAATGGCAGTGAATTTGCTAATAATGTGGTTTTTTACAAGTTCAATCTTATAACTTAATCTAGTTACACTGAAACATAACATATCAAGCAATATACAAAAGTCTACCGTGGCTATACAGTTATTTATACTGACCAAACTTGCAACAGCAAAGAAATCACATTTCATCTTTTACCATAGAAGCTAGCGCTTATTAGAAAGAATTACATTAATTTTATATTTGCCTTTCCTATTTGTCATTCCTGTGCCTTTCCATTAAGGTGTTTTATTTACTATGTGTTGGTGTAACACTAGTTCTTATTTTACTCCTAACCAGCAGATCAAGAAAGGAGAGCACAGCATGGAAAGACACTCAAGTGGCTGGAAATGGAGCTGTGGCAGATTACAGCCCTCTGCTAGACATTAAACGACTCCTTAATCAGAACTGTTTCCTTGTTCTTTGGGCACAGTAAGTCCATAAAACCCGTGTTTGTCTCCCCAACTCTACTGCAGTAGCACAATATTGAACAATATTCAGAGATTAAATTCCCACCAACTTCATGAAAATTCAGGTAAAACAGAATTCCCCTACTACAGGAGAAGCAGCAGCACAAACAGTATCTTACCTAAGACTAAGAGAAGCTATGGCTGCTTTTTCCTCAGGAAAAGGTTTGATCAAAACTCCTATGTTCTTGGATCCCTTGGAACCCAACCATCAGCTGAGCTAAAAGAGGCCATGTTTCCAAGTTTCCACAGTTTAGCTACCTATGGAAGTGGTTGGTGTTCCAGTGCCAGCTTGTATTGTTTCAAGGGATGATGATAAACTTCTGAGCTCAACCACAGTTCCTGTAACTTGTGAGTTATGGCCCAGAATTCTGCACTTAAAGAAGTTTTTTTATTATTTCAGCCACTGAGCCAAAGTAATTCAAACCTATTTCTAAACAAATTATTGATGATTACCTCTTGTGCCTTTTCATGTCTATGTCCCATCTGTTCTGAAAGTAGTGTTAGGAAAAAAACAAGCTCAGCAGCAGAGGTCGATGCAATTTTCTTTCTATACTTGATGTCAATCTGAAAAACAAGACCAGAGGTATTTTGAATACAGTTTTGTGTCTCATCCATCTATCTCAGTATGATCTCAGGAACTAAGTATTAGTGGAGGCCTCACTGATGTAGAAGGTGGTGGTCTAATGGTCTAACTTAGGCTCAGAAGGTAGATTACCCTACCCCCCCTCCCCTAACTATAGGCTGCCCTTTGTGTTTGATAAAAGAAACATTGGATGAGAAGACCAAAATAAATACATGCTAACTTCTGTCTCTTTTCCTCCTCCATAGAACTGGAAAACACTGAATTAAACGGTTAGAAACTAAAAATACACAAAATGTTTCCCTTAACCACTTAAGAATCAAGTATTGTGACTGAAGGCTGTTTAGGACACTTAATGGCTGGCTGCACTGATGGGTAACATCTCTTGAGCCAAGGGCATTTCAGATGCTGACATGCAAAATCTGATCCTCTCACTTATACAAAGGGTCACACGTGTTATTGCTTGAATATGGATCCCAGACACCTCACATTCTCAAGCTCTGCTACCCCATACTTCAGACAGAGAGGTATATAAAGAGATTTTTAAAGTGTGGACACTCAGAATGACATAGCTATTACTTCTTAAGTATGCTTATCATACATATATGTAACAAATTTGTTTGTTATTTGTTTGTTAATATGTGCCAGGAAGCCTCCATCTTCCAACAATCTCCAAAATCCATAATTTGTCATTTGGCTCCTGTGGCTCCCCTGCCTGGGCTCTCATCAGTTCTCTCTATGCATTCTTTTGTTAATATAAGTAAATAGACAAACAAAGCAAAGGAAATTCAACTCAGTTCTTTGTTGCACATGCCCACTTCTGGAATCCCAATCCACTGGGCTGCCTGCACCATTAGCTGGTGCTATAGCAGTAACATAAAAAGGGGTAAAGCGCTTCTGTTTGGCATTTCAAGTCAGGCAGTGAGAGAGTTGGGCATTGCCCAACTTAGATTCAGATAACGCCTTTTGACCATATCACACTTCAGATACACCACTGCCTGAAATCAAAACAGGCCGGATTTTTGGGAGTCTCTCCCTAGGCCAGCATCGATACTTCAGTGGACTTACTCTTGCTGACTAACCTGCCACATGTGTTTTCTTTTGTCTGAAATACTAATTTTTAACAGGTTTCCCTATAGACTAATTTTTATCCAGTACTTATTTTCCCTAAAGGGCTAGCATTTTACCTAGTACACTGACATACAGCATAACCACTGTGAGCAGAACTCTGCAAACACCACTTAAAGCACATTGTGCAAAACCATAATGTGGTGAAAAAAATTCCTCTACAAGTCAGATCACATTCTCTGAATAGCCACATTTTTAGCATAATGTGTGAATAAGTGTATAGATTTATCAAACGGTGTTAAGTAAACACATTAACAGAAAAAGCTTAAGGGAATAGTGGTGGCCTTATATTTATAATAGTGATTTTCTTCTGTGAAGAGTTCTACTGTGGTTTTTTATCTTCTTTTTGCAAAACCTCCAGTATTAAAGCAGAAATGAACACTTCATTATGTAATCTTAACCATACTTCCATTTTGCCAATAATATGCAAAGATCAACACAGTACAAATATTTGAAAGCCATCAATCATCTTCGCAAAAACAATTTTATGAAGTCCAAATTAAGTAACATAAGTGTTAGTCATTTTTTCTATCAAATTTCATGTGCCGCAAGAAACAGATTGTATTAATCACCTTATCAGAAATTTACTGTCGGTTCATAAATATATTAAGCAGGAGTATTTCTCATGTAAGGAAACATTCTGGGTTCAAAACCCAAGAAAAAAGGAAACTCTTAATAAATTAGAGCACAGCAGTCTCCCCTTTCAGAAGTCTGAAGGCCATATACCAGCTACTGTCCAAGATCTTCCTTCCTACACATCTTAAATACTCAGCTTTCCTTTTACACGTATGATTTATGTCACAGAACACATACAATAAGATAATTTATTTAAAAAATATTAGTCATTGTGATCCAATTTTATCTCCTACCTCAACAGCAAAAATCTCAACGTATAGCTAATCATTAAGTAACTGCAGAAGAGACTTTTCATGAAAGTGAGATATCAGTAGAATGAGCTAAAATATGGCATGTGAAAGGATCCTCCAACTGCCTTCCTCCTATGAAGCCTCCTGCTGCTCTTTCTTCCATAACTCTTCATGTATTTCAGCTTATTTAGCCTCCTAGGCCACCTGGATCTTAGTAAGGCTCTCACAATTTTGACCCAACACTTGCTCTCTCTCTTTCCTTGCACTGTTACCAACCACCATCTCCCTTATGTTACTTCAAAGCACTGCTACCAGAATCATCTAATTCATTGTCAACTTCTTCACACCCCTTCGCTAGCCTCCTTATTATCCTCCAACTTCCCAAATGTAATTTGATAGTCACTCCAATATTTAGCCATACTGTATCCATCAGATCTAGTTTTTAACCGTATGTTCATCTTTGTTCATCAATGAAAGCAGCCTTGGCTTATCCCTCCTCAAAACTAACCTTCTACCATACTGTGGATAGTAAACCCCTGAAAGGCAAGTACACGACCCCCTGTGATGACTGCTCCTGACTGACAAGGAACCAGCTTGCCACCCTCTCACTCACCAGCGTCACCCTCCAGTTGTACCTTGGTTTTCAGATGGTAAAGGCTTCCATTAGACCATAGAGGACTTTGCATAACAAGGCCCCTTTGTCATTGTCCTTGCACTGCTACTACTCCTGTGTACATCTTAAGTAATGACAGGGCATGTGAGGTAGTTTCTGGAATATATGTCCTGGTACTGCTGAAGTAGTCTCTACTACAGAAGATGAAGGTGGGAGAAGTTAACATTTGAGAACAGGCTTATCATCCCCTCTCATGAGTATGTAACAAGCATAGAGAGATGTGACCTCAGTTTATAAAGTATCTGATGGTACCATCTTTGAGATTGTGTAAACCAAATGCATGGTAGGTAATGCAAAAAACTGTTTATACACATAAGCATATATATATATAAGTATGCATTCCTATTTAGTTAAGATTTTATGCACAGTTATGGCCAACTCCACACTTTTCTTCACATTGTATCTTCACACTGTGCACCAGAATCAATCAGCTCCAGTCCCAGCAGTTCTATTAGTTTTTATCTCCCAGCATTTTCTAAAATGGCTCCTGGTTGCTTGTATAAATAAAAGCAGCATTTTACAGGAACAACAGATTTATAACTTTAATAAGACTGCTCTCCTTCCTGCATTCAAGTCTACAGCACATGACAAATCAGGTTAAGCAAGCTGGTATCAAATCTGAAGCCAAACACGTCTTTGAGCCAAATCTTAATTCTCTGAAGAGCTTCAAGCTTATTTTCAAGATGTTGAATTATTGATAAGGAAAATCAATTCTCTTTCTGGTTCAGGCAACGTCATACAGTCATAGTATATACAACAATAGCTAAGGTAGCTTTTCTGTTTTATTAACTTCACAACCCTTTCAAATTAAATTACCTACCTTTTCCTCTTTAGAATCCCGATAAAGTCACTACAGACAGCTTCACAACTTCTATTAACTTCAGATGAGAATAAAAGATTTGTCTGAAAACAGACTGACAGAAACAGACAAAACACATTTGAGAGACCTGCAAGTCCTAAGTTTATTTATTAAACTAGTATTATTTAACCAATATCATTAAACTTAGACCCTTCAGCAAATAAACTGCAGTGCATTTCTTCCTGACAATAGTTTCCTCAAAGGATCTGAAAGAATAAAATATATTCCATCCAAAGCAGCAACAGAAGAATCACAAACAATCTTGGGAGAAATAGGCAGATGGCAAGAACAGTTCTTTGTGAGCAATGACCTTCCTGAAACAAAAAACTCAGGAGTATCTATATACATACTTATGCTTAGACTTGTAGTTCCATGGAATATCAAGTGATTTCAGCCCCAGTGATTTTATTAAGTTTCTATCTCCTAGCATTTCTGGAGTGTATCTTGGGCACGAGGATAAGGTGATGTAACCTTCTGTAAAAGTATCTCAACCACTATAGTACAAGATACATAAAAGAAGGAAGGAGACAAAATGATGTTGCCAATCTTTCCTGTTCTAAAGTAGAAAAGCAGTAGTGAGTAAGCAGGTATTCACAAAAGAGCAACAACCACCCTCATTCCCTATCCCAAAAATACCCTAACCATCAGTTTTAGGACTTGATGATTGTCATATGGTGAGTTAATGGAGAAATCTCTTGAGCGTTCCTGTTGAAGATGTCCAGTTTAGTATACAATACGTAGATACCTGGTGACCTATACAGACAGAGGAAAAACTGATTCTCCAGGTTAGTTAGTTACTATGCTTCTCCCATTGGGAACCTCAGCCTATACGTCGTTGCATTATTCTGCAAAGAAAAACAGTCTTAACACATAAAAATGAATAGCTGTGTGCACACAAATAGAAATATCTTTTGTCCCCTGAATAGTCTACCAGTTAGGATACCCTCCAAGACTTCTGTGCCAAATGCAAAAAAATCTGCTCCCAGTTCTCTCATGAGTGTCTCCAGAACAGAGAAAAAGCAGATTCTTTTCTGTAAGCGATGTGAGCCAGCAACACTGCAGCTCCCAAAATGTTCCCAAATGAAACCATTCAGCAAAAAGAATGCAGCTGCAATTAACCACTAAACAAGCAAATGCACATTTTCTGATTAATGAAGTGTCTCTAAAAAAAAACCCCTATTCAGGGGTTCTAAATCCAGTTCTAAATATGAAACTCATAATACTGGTAAGTAATAAATACCTGTTTTTCAGTCAGACATAATTCAAACACGAGATGCAAATCTATAGCAAGTATCTAGAAAGAGAAACTATTTGGAAAAACAAAAACACTCAATATACAGTGAATTCATCTCTTTGTTGTAATAATTCTTTCTAAGCTCCGATTTTCATGGTACTGCTCCTGATCCAAGTAAATGAGAAATTTACTGTGGAAGGAAGCTTACCTAAGTGCTTTAGAAAGAGCTCATACGTCTAGGCAAAACACAGCCATTTGCAGAAGGTAAATAACAGATGTTATTTTTCCTTCTTCTTACTTAAATGCCATTGCATATGTTGCCTCTCTGCCCACAGGGCCTTACGGGTTTGCACTGCACGCTGCTCCCTACCCTTGGGGGGGGGGGGGGCAGCAGCAGAAGGCACAGGGTGGGTGCGTGGGTGCCGAGGTCCCGCAGCTCTTCCCATGTGCCTTGACAAAGGTGCCCATCCTCTAGCAAGACTCTCAGCCAGCGCTGCGGGACGGCGCTTACTGCACCAGAGCACCGCAGCCTATCGGAATAACTATAAACCCCCACCACAA
>NW_010541867.1:0-1959 GCF_000687285.1 Phaethon lepturus
GTTCTCCAGGCAGGACGAGTCCCCCGGTCCCCCGGCCCCCCCATTCTCCAGCGGTGAGGGCTCCAGCTCGCTCTCGGCCGTGGTGATGCCTTCATCTGTCGATTCCTCCTTCCTCCTCCTCCCGCTGGCCCCCGGCGAGGCGGTCCCCCGGCCCCGCTCGGCCTCCGGCAGCATGTTGTCAGGGGAGGAGGACTTGGAGCCATCCGACGCCCCCGGCTCCTTCCTGCCGCCTGCCTCCCGGGGGGCTTTGGCCTTGGGCTTCTCCGGCTCCTTCTTGGGGGGGGGTTTCTTGATGCTGCTGGCCTTGGCCAGGGGGTTGCGGGTCTCCGGCACCGGCGTTTTCCGGGACAGGGTCTTGCCAGGAGCCTTGGCCTCTGCCTTGCTCTCCTTCGCATCCTTCCGCAACGTCTCAGCCTTCACCTCCTTCTTCACCACCTTCACCTCCTTCTTGGCCTCCCCCTTCGCCTCGGCCCCCTCGTCCTTCTTCGGCGGCTTCTTCTCCTCTTTCCGGGGGACGGGCTCCTTCTTGGGCATCGCTTTCTCCTTGCTCAGCTTCAGCTTCGCATCCACCTTCAGCTTCTCCATCGAAGAGTCCAGCTTGGCACGAGCCTCCTTGGCTTTCTCCTCTTCTGACCCCACTCTGGCCATCTCCCCCAGGGATTTTGGCTTCTCCTTGGTCCCTGCCTTCACCTCCTTCCTCTCCACCTTTGGTGGAGCCTTCTCCTTTGGCGCCGGCACCCCGGTGTCCACCAAGCTGAGCTTGGAAGCTGACTTCAGGCTCTCCTTGCTCTCTGCCCTCCTCTGCTTGAGCAGCTTCTCAGGCTGGGACGCCGGTGGCCCCTTCAAATCGTTCTTGGTGACTACTGGATGTTTGAGGAACTCCAGGTGCTTCACCTTCTCCAGCCCCTCCAGGATGCGGCCCTGGGGGGTGCAGCCGGGGAAGAGGACCCGGATGATCTTCTCGGAGGGGCTGACGGGGTGCCAGATGAGCAGGGCGCAGACGGAGGTCAGGCACTGCAGGGGCAAATCCTGCTCCTTAGGGTAGCTGTTGCCTGACCACTGCTGCAGGAGAAACTCCAGCTCCTTGGTGCCCTTCACGGGGTTCAGGATGTACATGTCCAACCGGCCCACTCCCATCTTCTGGAAGAGGACGGTGGGCTCCGCGCGGGGTCCGCTGTCGCGGGCCAGCGGGTTGGGACGGATGCCCAGCTTCTCCAGGTAGTGCAGGGTCAGGGCAGCCTCGTCGCAGCTCTTCAGCACCCTGGAGTTGCCCTTGATGTCCTTCAGCTTCTCGGAGGCATTGAGGAAGACGACACCCAGCTCTGGGGAGATGAGGTTCTTCGCCCAGTCCCCATTACCCTGCGAACCTTGGGATGGATCCTCCTCCAGCTCGGCCAGCTTCCGCTGCAGCAGGCTGTTGACGCCGGGCAGGCTGTCCGTGCCCGCGTGGGTCACCAGGATGGAGTCGATGCGGTCCAGGTGCCGGACCAGCTTCCAGAAGGATGACTTGGGGTTGGAGCCTCCGTTGACCAGGACGTTGAAGCCATTGACGGCAAAGAAAGCCGAGTCCCCTCTCCCACCCGGGAAGATATAGCAGCAGGGCTTGGAGAGCTTGAGGAAGCCCACCATGGTGGGGGGTTCAAGGAGGTCAAAAGGGGACTGGGGCTCCAGGGACTCCGAGAGGTACTCCATGAACTCCTCCAGCCCCTCCATCTCTGGCAGGATGCAGCCCGGGTTGTAGCGCAGCTCAATGAAGTCCTGGAGGTTGTGATGGTCCAAGCCCGAATCCCTCCACTCCCCGAAGTCGGGGCAGCTGATGGTCAGCCTGGCCTTGGCCGAGGGGTCCGCGGAGCTCAGGATCTCCCCAACCTGCGAGGGGATGGGGACAGCCAGAGCTTCAGGTGGGATGGGGCACCCAGGGCCGGATGTGGGGCAGCCCAGGGGGTGCCCTGCCTCAGT
>NW_010541868.1:0-531 GCF_000687285.1 Phaethon lepturus
CACAGCACTCACCCCGGCACCCGCCGGGCCCAAAGCCAAAGGTTCCTGGGGAGCAGCGGTGGCAGCGTCGTCCCACGACGTTGGGTTTGCACCGGCACTGCCCGCCCTGGGGCTGGCACTCAGCGCTGAGTGAGCCCTGGGGGTCACAGAGGCAGGCTGCGGGCAGAGAGTGGGGTGAGCAGTGGCCACTGCTGTGGGGCGGGGGGCGGCGTGGGGGCGGGAGGCGCACAGGGCCATCCTCCCGCAGGGCCCCGTCATGCAGGCCGGCCGAGAGGCTGTGCAGGAGGCTGGAGCAGGGCTCAGCCACAGGTGAGGGCCCTGCAGCATGGAAGGGCTGGGCACAGTGGTACCGCTCAAAGGTCTTCCGGCGCTCCATGGAGCCGGGGTCACCCGCGATGAACATCTCCAGTGAGGAGTACCGGGGCAGGAGCACTACCTGCAGGGAGCAAGTCAGTGGGATGTCAAGCCTGTCTCTCCCTGTGTCCCCTATGGCTGCATCCTGCCCCCCTGAAGAGTTGTTGTCCCCCATCC
>NW_010541868.1:652-1893 GCF_000687285.1 Phaethon lepturus
CAGGCTGGGGCAGCACCACGTGTCTGAGGGGGCAGAGCAGAGCACGGGCAGCCAGGTGCCTCCCGCAAGCCTCGGCACAGCCCGGTCCTGGCAAGGCACTCACCTGGCACCAGAGGGGAGGCTGGTGGAGAGCTGGTCATCGGCCGGGATGGTGTTTCCACAAGGGCTGCTGGCTGAGACGGGGCTGGGACGCAGCACCCTCACCCTCACCTCCTGCCAGGGCTCTGGGTGCTGCCAGCGGAGAAGGAGCTATGCCAAAAAGCCTCACCAGCTGCCACTCCCCCTGCCCTCAGTATGGCGATATGTCCCACCGTTGGTTTCATCTGGTGCTCACCTGGGGCTCGTAGCGGATGATCATGTCGTACTCAGTGGAGAAAGGCACATCGCTCACGTGAAACTCCACCCAGCCGCCCTCCAGCATGCGGGCAAAGCCCGTGCCCGTCCATGAAGCTGGGTGGTCTGTGGGGGGCTCACGCTCCACCACTGAGCCCTGGTGTGAAGGGGGGGTGTGAGAAGGGACCCCAAAAATCACCTTAGCCAGCAGGTACTGCTCTGCCCCACTGCCCCATTGGCAGAGCGATGCCTGACAGCTTGGGGACACTGCAAAGAGCCACCCGGTGCCCTGCTCTGCCTGATGTTCCCCCCCAGGGACACCTTCGTCCCTTACCTGATGCAGCCGAGCGTCCTCAGCCTCGTAGGTGTAATGGTCCAGGTTGATGCGGTAGAAGCCAGGCTCCACCTGGCCGCACTGTCGTCCCACCACATGGCTGCGGCACCGGCACTGTCCCGTCTCCACGGCGCACCTGGTACCCCGGTGGCACCGTCAGACACAATGCCAGCAGGGATGGCTGACCCCTCGCCCCCTGCGTCCCCACGAAGACTCACAGGTTGTCATAGGCACCTCCCACGTCGCAGTCGCATGGCCGGCAGCCTGGGAGGTCATGGCTCAGCCCCCAGTGCTCAGGCTGCAGAGAGCGAGAATGTCAGGGAGCGCCCAGCTGCGGTGCCGTGGCCCCAAGCATGGTGCATAGTCCCAAGCTCCACGCACGGCCCTGAGCACTGTGCACAGACCCCCGAGCACCGTGCACAGCTCCCAGCACATCCCCACTCACCAGGCACTGGTTGCAGTTGTGCCCGGTCACCAGCCGCTTGCAGAAGCAGTCGCCACTGATGGGGTCACACTGGTTGCCCTCGGCCACCGTGCCACGGGGGTCACACTGGCACCCTGTGCAGAGAGCCAG
>NW_010541869.1:0-2313 GCF_000687285.1 Phaethon lepturus
TCGGGGTGTGACTGCCCCGGGGTGTCCTCCTTGGCAGTACCAAGTACACGACCTGGCATCCCAAGTGTGCCCACCCTGACATGCCTGGCAACCCCGCCAGAGTGCCCTTCCCACCGCCTGGGGATGCCCTGCAGTGACCCCCCAAAAGACCGGGTGTGGCCAAGCCTGGCAGCCCCAGTGCCGCCCCGACAGCCCCAGGGCCGCAGCGACTCCCGAGCCCTGTGGCATGTAGGGGCCGAGCATGGCTGCAAGCCGCACCACTGCCTGGGCCGCGGGGAGCCCAGGCTGCTTGGAACCCTGTGCTTTCACTGGGGGACCAGTGTCCGTGTGGGTGCACAATGTCCCCCTGCTCCCCAGCACAGGGGCTGCGGGACCGCGGCACTGCCCCATGACACTATGGATCGCCGTATGGCACGTACAGCGCTGTGGGAGCCTACACCACAGCCCGCGCCTGGGCAATGCGAAACCCCATGCTGGCTCAGAAGACCCCTCGTTCTTTAAAAGCCTGCTGTTTAGGGCACGCTACCACCTAGAAGAACCCTCCCAGAAATTAAACTGCCCCATAAATCACAGAACAGATTTCATGTGAACTCCAAGAGAGCCTGACTTCTGTAATCTGAGGAATGTCTCTTATGAACATGACTTTTGCATGCTGCAATACTTTCAGTGTTTCTTCAAGCTATGGTTTTTTCCTTGTAAATCTCGCCCCCATAGACAGCTCTGCCTCTGAGCCCTGAGTTCATAGAAGTGCCTTATAAATAATAAATACTGTCTTTGGTAGCAGCAGCCTTGCTCTGGGCTATATCCTACAAGCTCTCCATGCATGAAGCTCTCTTTGAAGAGGAGGAACATGAGGAGCTTGCAGGGCTGGGTTTTTATGTCACGGCATGGCTCTTCAGCCTTCAGTGGGAATTCGGCCTGAGTATGGCCCGGAGGTCTATATCCCAGTCCTGTGGGATGCCTGCGGCTTTGGTGGAGAGAGAAAAGGATGGGAATATAGGAAAGAACACTGTTTTTGTATAGGAGATGATAGTTTTTTTATATGACTCTTCATGTGGTTTCTGTTGTCATCCACCTAGTACATGGTGTCCCCAGCTTCAACACATCCACCCAAGCGTACCAGGATATATAATCCACAACTTTTCACCTTTAGATATTTTATAAATCAATTCTATAATACTTAACATTGTACTGTGCAGTTTCTGACCATGCGTCCTGGGGCTGGGTATAAACCCTAGAGTAAGACTGTACAGCCCTTGTGTCATGCATCTTTCCAATTTTCCGGCACTCCTCAGGCAGAACTCCCAGCTGCTGGGTTTTGTACAAAACTCCCAATTGCCTCTGCGAAGGTTGATGAGCGAGCGTGGAGTATTTATTGCCAACAGGCTGCTGGACAAGTGGGGCTTTCCCCCTTCTGCAGCTGGCCCTGCGGTGCCCTGGAGCACACTAAATGTGTCACCCGGCGGTCGGGCACAAGGTGTGAGTGGACCAGGGGCTTTTCATCTCGAGTGGGTGAGCAGCATGGGAAGGCTACGCTCTGTCCCGGTGGCCTGGGCAAAGCCCCTGGCAGCGGCGGCAGACGAACCCCGTCAGGAGACACTGCCTAGGCAGAGCTTTGATGCTCGGAGAGGGATGTGCGGGCAGTGGCAGGGCAGCGGGAGGAGCAGCAGTGCTGCTGTGTCACTGCTGTTGGGGACAGCTCAGCCAGAGCAGCGCCGAGCTGGAGGAAGGAGCTCGACGGCATGCCGGCCCCGGGTTTGGACCCATTACCATCCACAGTAGCGGGTGATCTGACCAGCCATTGCTGATCCTGCCCAACCTCTCTGTGCAAATGAGCTCCGAGAGGACGTTGGAAAGGTGCTTTGGCAAGAAAAGTTTAAAAGCCCTGCCGTGTGCCGCCGCCGCTCTCCTTTTGACCCCGTTGTGAGCCCCAGCCCCGGCAGCGCCGTCCCCGGAGCCTGCGCACGCCAACAAGTTGCAGTGGAAACAAAGGCAGTTCTTGCTTCAGATTCTTCAGAGATAGCAATATGTCAGGAGCCCCTGGAGAGGCTGAAAGTAAATGAATCAGTGCTAGAAAGTGAAGGATATCATCCGTGCTGAATGGTGAAAAGGAGTCCTGAACAGTATCTTCATTGATTTTCCCGTAATTGACACAGAAGCTCGGCTCGCCGGAGGCTGCGGGCGCGAGGAGTGGGGAGGCCCAGGTACAGAGCTCCCTGCCCCACAGCCTGGGAACGCTTCTCCTCAGTTAGGTGGCTTATTTTTTGTGTGAAGCTGTGAAAGAGGGGGTGGGTTGGTAAGCCAGCGTTTTCA
>NW_010541869.1:2328-2564 GCF_000687285.1 Phaethon lepturus
TGATGTGAAAGCCGCTTTGAAGACAAGGGGGAGAGAAGGACGTGTCCCATGCCTTCAGGCTGCCAGCGGCATCCCACCGCCCGCGCAGTAGTGGTGAAAGCCCTGGCGCGCAGGTTACACCGAGCCCTTGGCTGGTGACAAATACCCGTCCTTAAGTGAGCGCGTTCGCTAGAAAATACAACGGTGGCGTGCAGTAGGAAATCTGTAGGAATTACCGCTTAGATTAGATTCGAGGC
>NW_010541870.1:0-48372 GCF_000687285.1 Phaethon lepturus
CTCGGACCGTACCGTCCAGGCGGTCAGGCGTCGCTAAAAAACAACCGGAGAGAAGAAGAATAAAACTAAGCGTCGTTTAAGAACCGAAAGAAGGTGAATCTGTACCAAGCAGGGCGGGGGGAGGCGGGCAGCGGGACACGCGCAGCCCCCGCGCTCCCAGCCTGCAGCCGCAGCGGCGCCTTTTAAAAACTAGAAAAATCCCAATTCAGTCCAGGTGAAGGGGGAAAAAACCCTGTTACTTGTTCCCTTGTTCCGAGCCTCGCGGGCGGATACTCCTCTGCCCGTACCTGCTGCTGCGCACAGAGTGTGTGTCAAACTGGAAATGAAAGTAAACATACTTGAACTGTTTCATGAGTAATTAGTAAAGTCTGTTATTTCTCCAGTTTAATTTTTTTTTGACCTAAAGGTACAACAGTGTAGCATTTAAGGTCGGTATTTGAGTAGAAAGAGAATCAGGAGATGCTGTCAGCGCTCTAACTGGTGAAACCACCAGCGCGTAGTGAGATCAAAATTTGTCCAATACTGTAATTTAAATTTTTTGTAATTAATTTTCAAAGCTTCTAAGGAGCAGGCAAAATTTGTACAGGCTGCACAATGAACAGTTATCCAAAATTTGAAATAGTTTTTAGATTTCAGCTTTGAGTTCATCTTTCATTTCTGCTCTTTCCATAAAACCTAAATTTGAATTCCTCACAGCAAATTAAAAGCTGAAACTTGTAATGCAAAACTTTTCAAGTAACTGAAATTTTGATCACTGCAGATACTCTGGCAGACTAGTGACTTTTCTCCAGTCTGAGCCTTCCCAAAGCTGAAGGCAGAAAACACCACTTTTTATACAGCATTTTCAGAAACCTCTGTAAATAACTTACTTGATGTAAAGTTTTAGGATTACATTAAACTTTTTAATAACATAACTTCAGATGTACCCAACACTTTTTATAGAATATCTGTTCTATCATTATATAATAAAACAGAATGAAAGTCATCAAATTGCACTACAGAACTTAGGTTGCTGTGGAAACCTTCATTATTTATTTTTTTAACATGTGCAACTTATGTTTCAACACTGAGCATGGACAGCTTTCCCTTTGCTTTTTTCTTCAGTTTTGGGCTGTTGGTTTTTGCTTTCCTGTGTAGAGTGCAAACAGAAAGCGGCCAGTAAGTAAGCATGTTTGTACATTATTGATTTAGAGAGAACAACTTATTCAATCACACCTTAATTCATATTCACATCTAGGCATATATATTTACAATGGCTTCATTACTTTCCTTCCTGAAGCACTCCCACAGCATGCAGAAATAGCTTTTTGAAGGGACAAAACCTGACAAGTCATTGAGTTGCATCTGTTGGAGATAGGCTGCTGCTGGGTTTGGGAATTTGGTTTTTTTTTTTTAATATATGTGTATTTCAATAATAAACACCTCTTAATCTCTTACCGGTAGTTTGGGAGCAGAAAACCTCTGTACTGACGGGAATTGGTTAAGTCTTCCAGCTCTCCGCCTCTTCATTCTACAGCCTCAGCACTTCATGAATTCTTCTGGCTGCCAAGTTGACCAGCAGTGAAATAGATACTTTTCCTGCCTAAGAAAAAACACAGCAGAATTTTCTTCAAAATACAACCATGTCTGAGTCAACTCTTACCATTAAAGTAAATATGGAATGAAGGTGAACTTGGGAAGACAAGGTGAGAACCTTGCGAGGTTAGACAAACTCTGAGGAGGACACCCAAACAGTTGACAGAATGGGACCTACAAGGAACGAATAGTATACAAGAAACTTGTATAAAGTTTATATATACAAAAGTTATATAAACAAAATAAATTTTGTTTAAAGGGAATGATGCCATTTGTATTTCCTGATCATGGGCATACAAATGATAGCATTAGTAGGTACAGCTATATTGATGATAGATTACTTTTCTTTGAAATATAGTACATATTATTACATATTTATTCCCAACATATTTTTGCACTGCTGCTGGTGATACCTATTTTCAAACAGAAGGAGTCACTAGAGGGGCATATGACCCACTTCAGAAAATAAAAATCAGTATATTTTACTGTAGTCAGTGGAATGCAAGTTTGCATAACTTAAAGTTACAAATGTATTTACACCTGTTCCTCTGATATATGCATTCACTGGTTCAAGAAGTCTCCTATCACCTCTACATAAATACTGATTGCTTTAGTAAATATTCTTAGCTTAAGCATAGCATAGAACAAACACCTCATCCTGTAAAGGAGGCAGAGGCACTCATCTCCCAGGCAGCAAGTAGGTATTCAGGATCACCCATGTGCGAGAGACAGACCAAAGCAAACAGCGACTATTGCGCGGGGCTGCAAAACAACTTTTTTCTGCCTTTTTTCTCTCTTAACAGAGCTCACTCCTGCCAACCTCAATATTCATACTATTCTGTAAAGCATGGGAAAAGCACCGTAGTATTGTGCAAACATAAACAAGAAATTCTGAGGGTTATATGCCCCAGTTTTGTTTTGTTTTTTTTCCTGGAGCTGTTTTTATTTTTCCTTTTCATGAAGATTGCACATTTAAAAACCACCACCACAAAACTGGAATGCAATGCCTACTTCATTAGATTTTTTAAATGGTTTTAAGGTTTTTTTTAAGAAGTTTTAAAAACTAACTTCAGCAACCAAACTAAATTTTAAATTTTTCTGTGTATGTCAGAGCTCCTACAAGAAGAACAACTGTGAGTGGACATCAGGGGTCCCAAACACTAATGCTTTTCAGGGAAAAGCGGGCTCCCCTTGCAGAAGTCTTCTGGGCTGCCATGCTGAGACTTTGTCACTAAACTTCTGTGTTGCACCGTATGGAAATAATGGCAAATACACACTTCAAGACCTTACTTACTTGAATGAGGCAAGTCAGAAGGAAAGCACTCATCACTTCAAATAACACTGTTAAAAGTTACTGAATGTCCACCGTGTACAGGAGCTGTTATGTCAGAAGTATTGCGAGTTGCTTATGGTTAAGTTACTGCAAACACAATTGTCCTTACGCAAACAGAATACACATTACTGTTTAACACAGTATTAATTAAAATCCATTAGGCAGTTCATCTTATATCATACTATCTTGCCGTAATTTAGATGTGATCTGAAAGACAGCTGGCTAGGGAATGGAGAGATTTGACACAGTTCCTTTCTCTTAAATAGATGAAGGGAACTGCACAATCTTTTCAAATGCTCTGCAAGGGACAATGGAAGGTCAGAGTGCAGAAAGCAGAGACTCTTCTACCTCCCTGCAAGCAAATTTTTCTCAGTTTTCTCAGCCTTAAGGTATCACGGAACATATCAGCCTCCTGCCCTCCTTTCCGAGAAGAGCATCCCCATACTTTACCCTTTCTCCCCAATTCTCAGGGCTATAGACGCTGGTACTTCTACTTCCATTATTACTTCAAACCTCTGTTTTAGAAACATGGCCCAGAACCCCTGCTATCAGAAAAAAAATCAGGGATGAATTTTAACTCCGACAGTCAATTATTTGATTAAGTTTCTCTACACACGGGGCTCCAACTTTGCATGTTTGTTTCTTTAAAGTCCATATTCTCTCCCCTGTTGATAAGATGGTTTAAACCATTAAACGACTTGACTTTCAAATTAAATTATAAATTCCTCACCTTGCAGGGAGAAACAAAAGGATCCACAGCAAATACACTCTATCACCATCTCCCACGACCTCAAGGGTCCTTTTGAAGCACCAAGTGTTTCTCCTTTGTGCCTCAAAATAGGGATTCACATGTCTCAAGCGCTGAGCTATTCTTCCTTTCATGAAGTAATCTTCTGAAACTTTTAAGCAGGAGGTCTCAGCTTTTGATGTACAGATCCAAATTATATTATTTGTCCTATTGCACAAGGCCATCTCATGGATTTTTTCCTTATGAAGAAAGGAGCAAACCATCACCTTAGGAATCTAAATGCCGCAAAGGACAGCAGTTTTTCCCTTTAAGGCATTGCAACGTTTGTGCCCCACAACTTCATTCACCTAATTATTCTTTCATCAGGATGATTTCTGATTAGTGCTCAGGATTGGGGGAGGATTTTAAAAGCCATTATCTTAAGACTCCTTTCTTTAATTCAGAATGAGCTCCTTATAAGCAAATCTGCTCCCAACCCTCGATGTTTCTCTGAGTGGCAGGAAAGGAAAGCAGACCCCTATACACCAGGCAGCATTTCCAGCTTACCGTTAAGTAGTCACTCCATCATCTATTCCTTATTGAGTGCCTGAGTAGGAGCTCATGATTGACAGCAACCAACACACATCTAACTTCATCACGTGAGATGTAGGAAACACAACCTTCTGGTAATCCTAGGAGCATCTCAATTACCATAGTTCTATTGTTCCATTCCGCTAGCACCAAAATTTTTCTTTCATGCACAATGGAAGCCAACATAAAATATTCCAGTACATCCCCTATTTTTGGCATAATCTTCTTCAGAGCAAAGGTAATCTAAAGTCATCAGGGGCAGAGAAAGAGGCACTTTCAAATGCCTCCAGAACATTAGACATTTGGAGTTAAGTCTCACCTAAAAAAACCTGCACAAAACCATCAACTAAGAACAAATAACACAACTTGCAGTTACAAATATAATGTTAAAAGTTACTTTTACTCTGTTTGTAATATTGCTTGAAAAGAAATCATAAAAACAGAGAAGACCAGGACTTGCATAAGGACAAGTACGGATCGATGTTGTTATGCCAACATCTCACAGTTTATAAGTTTGTATCTTGCTTGCCTAGAAGGTATCTGGATTAAGTCAGGACAATAATTTTTCATTTTTTTTTAGCACAAAAGTAGAGAATGGACTGGCTAATGTTTTAATACCAATAGCATACATCAAATAGAATTACCAAAAATTCACAGTGCAGGTGGTAATTATTTAGCCAGCTGGACTTTTATTTAAAATAGATCATGGATTATGCTGAACAAATGTTTCCCTGATACTAAGGGAAGAGAGTATTTTGTTCTTCAATTAGTAAAAAAGGAAGAATTCATTTGAACCTTCATGTTTCATGAATAATTAGGAAATTTGAGAAAAATACTATTGCAGCCTCATTCTCACTTATCCCTAATGTTCTCACTACAGCAAACTACCTATTAAAAAGGTGAGAAATCATAAAATGTTAATTAGCACTGTTGTGACAAATTGATACCTTTTCCTATTATTTTCTTTTAATGTTCAGGATATAAGAAACCCTACAAAAGTAATAATTAACTCCTGTCTTATTTTTTGAAATAAGAGTTCAGAAATAGTTCATGTGAGCATGCTTTTTTTGGTCTTTTTTAATTTCTGATCTTATTTCTTATCATTTATTTATTTATTTATTGCCTTGAAAGATGGTCTCTGATGCTAAAAAATGTATACTATTGAGAGAAAATATCAGAGAACTGGTTTCATCGTTCATGGAAATGCAACAGGGTTGCCATTCCAGGGGCTGCCTTAACTGATTTTGGCTATCACTTAATTCCTAGCCAAATCTCTACAAGTGAATGCAGATTTTTGTTGGGTTTTGTTTTGAATTGCTCTCTCTAATGTTATTGCTTTGTTTCTGCGACAATTGAACGTTGGTTTGTAGAGAACAATCGAAGACATCTCCAGGGAATAGAGGCTAAAGACTAAACAGTTCTATATCCTTATTTACACACATTGTGTTGATCTGTAAAAAGAAAAAGCAAGCAGATGTATTTCATTTTGAAGTGGCTGAAAGGTCAAAGCAGGAACACCTTCCTGTCAGTGTGCTTTCACTTACCGCACAGCCTCTCCGTTCCACGTGTTAGTCACAGCAGCCTTACCATCAAATTAAATATCCCATGGTTGCTATTTTTAGTAGAAACTCTCCTTATACTCTTTGGTGCAGTACCCGTATAGGCATCATCCATTTTGTAAGGCACACAACGGATCAGAACACAAAGCCGGGCTCCCCTGCCTGACCCCCGCACCTTGTCACCCGCACCAGGCCGAGGCCGAGCAGACGTCGTCGCGGCGCTGTCCATGGTGCTACTGCGGGGCTACGGCCAGCCCAAGCTAAGGAAATGACGGCATTCACCTGCTGCCGCCGTCATGGCTGCACGTTGTGTCGCCACTCCTGGGCTACTGTCAGTGACCTACTGTATTGAAGAGTTCCAAGTCTTCCTCTGTCATGCATCACTTCAAGTCAACATCCCCCATACTTCAGCATTTTTATGAAAAGAGAGCTAGCTGGCCACATTGGCCAACCCATCAACTCAAGCACCAGCAGACTGCTTTATATCTAGCCATTACCTTTTGACTTGTACAGAGAAGATGTTGTTATCTGGAAATAAAACTAGCACTAACATAAACAATTGGAAAAACTGGAATTTAGAAGTACTGATTTGGATAATTTGAAGTCATGCTGGATCTATCTACATTCATCCCATTTTTTCCTGTAGGAATGCTCATGCACACAGATTGGCTGTGGGCATGCTGTTCCAGTTCAGCTACTGAGAAGAATGATTACAGGAATACATGGTCATGGCAAGGTGCTCAATATCCAAGAAATACTGTTTAACATTTCCTGCTATTGTACTGTCCATATTAACTACATATTTATATTTTTAAATATAAACATCCTATATGTTTAACTGTAAAATTATTTGATTATTTTTGTCTACATAAATTCAGTATCGTGTATATGTATACTTAAAAAAAATAAAGAATGTGTTTTGATAGTATATAACTATTAGAAAGCTTTAAAAAAAAGGATTTTGTTAAGATTGGAACAATTATAATGTAATTAGTTCAAGAGATCACCAAATCAAGTTTCTAACTGCTACTGTCATGTGCCCAGAGTGAGATTCTCCACTTAACAAGCAAATGATAGCTAAGTCTTCATACCACCTTCAGATTCCAAAATGAATTTGAAATACAATCCCCATGAAAGACATTACAATATTCTTATGTTTAAGAGGTATCTTCTACTTGTGTTCCCAGCATGCCAAAACCCCTTCAGTCTTGTACAGAGCAAACTTTTGAAACTGTGTCTCATGCATGCCTAGATCACATCCAAAGACACTCACTGGTGTCACTTAGGTTAATGTGGAAAAAAAAATTGACAGAAATTTAATTTAAGAGCTTTGACCTATGAAATGAAACCAATATCTTCTTTAGCCGAATGAAAGAAAGTAGAACATTTTGTTACCTGACACAGCAGAACAATTAGTCAAGTATAACAATTACGCAGACTGGCATGTCTCTGAGTAAAAAGGATGAAGTTACTGTAAATCCATCCAAATACTTATATCCAGCTCTGAAAGTGAATCAGCACAAAGTGACCAGCAGCTGATTCATCTAAGTGACATAAGCATGAACACCTCATCAGCTATCACCACAACGAAGTAATCAATAATTACACAAATACGCTCTCCTGCCATAATGTAGTACAGTCAAACTGGCAAAGAGCTCTTAATATATCCAGCTATCTTCTACTCAGGAGAAGAGTAAATAGAGTTAGATGACATCCACATGTCTCCTCAAGGGTGTTGAATATTCACTTTTCCTTAGTGGTGTTCTCGACACCTAAGCAATAGAATAAGTACATTTCTGATAGTTTTTCACCCAGTACAAAAGATACGGATTCAAGTCATTTCCCCACCCACCCCAGCTCAGTGAACAACCCTCACATAAACTCAAGCAGTAAAGACTTTGCCTAGAGCTCCTCAAGATGCTGTCTAGCTGTTACAGACATGCAAACAGCTTAGCCTGTATGAGAGGCACTTTCCTGAAAACCAGCAAGGAATGTCCTCATATCATGAAGTGACTGAATCAGGTGATTGAATCAGTCAACAGGAGAAAAAGCCTTGCTTTAAGCAGGCTGTCTTCCACATGGAGAAAAATTAACATCTAAGATTGTGCAGGTGTTTTGTAAAGGCAAAGAATATGTTCTTTATGTCCTGTAAAGCTATGCAATAAAATTTTAATTCTTTATGTTGCCATTAACATCCTAAATAAATAGCAAATTTAATCAACTTAACTGTCTGTCAGAAGCAGAATTGCAGAGTTCTCCACAAAAGCTCTCATAGAAACATTCCACCCGAAAGCAGGCACTAAAAGAGGAAAGTATACCCATATTACAAAGGGGTCAATGACAGGCACAAAATCTCACACATTGGAAAAATAATGAGGAAAGAAGCTTAAAATGATCACTCAGAAACCAGCTATGACCCAGGTAGTGTTTCAGCCACAGAAGTGTAAGTTTGAAGACTTTATTAAACCTATTCATTTCTTCAAAGGGAAAGGAAAACCTGAAGAAGAGTTTGCAAAAGCTGTTTTTTATAGGCATACTTTTACCTACAAGGCATGACACAGAGTAAAGGGTAGATTCAGTTAGAATTTTGCATTTATGTTTTATAAATTATCCACCATCAGGCGGATTGGCTATGGCCGCTGCAACCTCCCTACACAGGATAAACAAACTTACATATTAGTTTAGTAGTACTAAACCCAACAACCAATATAAGAATATAACATGCCTGTCAAGCAAAGTGCAAATATACACTGCAAACACATTGCTCGACTAATTAATCCTGTTAGGATTATGAAGATAAAATTCAGACGATTTTTTATTATTATTCTTTTTCCTCCCTATTGATAATAGAGAAGGATTTCCAGGAATTTAGGCTCAGCATACACTGCTAAAAATGTGTTACTGTTTAGAATTAGAAGAGTACAATTTTGATGCAATTGTTACATTTTTCTATTAATATGCAATATTTTCTTTTGGTGTCTGATACATCTCTCATTCCCTACTGCAGTTCAAAATACTGCTTTGTTCTCAAAAAGCTTGGCTGTATTAGCTGGAGTTGAACCGTGACAGCTGTTCCTTGTCACCCGCTAGACAGGATGCACTCAGCAGAGATTTAAGATTTCAAGCCGCTGTCTGGAGGAGCTAATGGCAGGATTTCTAGAGGACAGGTAATCTTCCACTAATTCTATTGCAACCTGGTAAAATCCGTTGTTCACCCACTAAAATAAATCTACTATTCCTTACTACTTACTCTAGAATTCATATTAATTGTTGCAGTTTGCAAACTGCTCGTTCTATCACATATAATTAAGTACGTGTAAGTATTTTTTATTAGACCAATTCATGAAACTTTGAGGCAAGAAACAGACACATTTTTGGGCATCCAGGCCACTGAAGAAATAATGTTATTAAAATTACTACCAGTGCATATAAAGAGGCAAGGACTGGAATTTATTACACAAATACAACATTTTATAGTTGGAATTACGAAATACAGCTTATCCCTAAAGAATAAAATATTAAAAATGTAACTAATAAAAGGGAAAAAATGAAAAGGAATATATAGCAATATGATGCAAGTGAAATATTTTACTGTTGTGAGATTGCCGTCTGAATAACTAATAATTAACTCACATGTCTAATGCTTTGTTTAAAAAATCCTAATGAAAACATATATGGAAAATTATAATGAAAAGTGATAAAAATACATTACATAAGGTGCAAAAACACAGATACACTAGTGTTATGAAACAAGGAAACAACAAGTTAAAGAATCTAAGTAGCATGGACAAAACAGAATTTGTCCGAGCCAAAATAAATTTGGGGAATGATAAGCAAACAAATGAGTTTGCTCAAGATTTTCAAGAGCATTCTAGAATTAGACTGAAAAACTTCCTAATTTTATTGCTTCTAGAAATTGTATCAATATAGGAACTAACATTGCAGACATGTGAAAATAAAAGTTCCTGTTAGTGGCAGCATTCATATACTCATTAGTGTGAGCGCTGACAGATTTCTTGCCCAAATGTTTAGTGAATTCACATGAAGTGATACTATTGTGAACGTGATCTTGATTTGCAACAAGGACATTACAAAAGAGTTGATCAAACAACCTTGTAGTGAATGCGCATAAGATGATTCAATTTAAATCAGATGGAATGGTAAACAAACACTGGGCTCAATCTTGATTTTAGAAGAAGAATTTTTGAGTAACTATGGTAACTATTTACTGAAAATAATTGGGCTGAAAAACTTAAGAACTTGAACACAAAGGTCTAGAATGTATTTAATTTGTAAATAGATTACTATTTCTAAAACTTGAATACCAAGCAAAGAGACTTCAGTAAAAATGGGCTCCAAAGGAATAACCATCCCAAAGAAAGTTAATAGTGCAAATTAAAAACCTAAAAGGGCTTCAAAAAAGTATGAAGTTGGAAGAGATAGGTACAACTCAGAAGTGTAAAATGAGAAGGGAGAAAGTCAGAACTTCCAGAAATCAATTTGAATTAAATCATGGAAAGAACAATAAAATAGAAGTTTTTTCAGACCTGATTTTTTTAAAAGGGCAAAAAGCGGGACAACATTGCAGTGAAAACGAGAGAGAGATTAAAGGTAATCTAGAAAAAAAATCCTTTCCTTTTTCAATTTTCAGTAACAGCAGGTTCACGTGCTGAATGGCAAATTAACGCCAGCCATTTGGCGTACATGTGGAAAGAATCATGAGTAGGAGGCAAACGTCAAAGTGTTCAACACAACCTGATTGGGAACCTCACAGCATACAGCTCCAAATTCTAAAACATCTCAATACCTTAGTGTCCTGTTCTGAAATCAGAAATTTGTAATATATTTTCTCTTTTGATTCTAGTCTTAAAATGAGACAGATTCTATACTTCCATTTAGAAGGCAGAACAGGTGATCCAAGCAACTATTTCCCTATTAGTCAAACATCTGCAGCTGCAAAGTTCTCAAATGTTTTGAATGAAATGCTAAAGGGAAAACAGAAAATGTGATACAACATAAGCTTTATTTAAAAATAACTACTTTTCTAGATAAAACTATGTATTTTCACATAGTATTTTTGTTAACAACATTTTCAAAAAACCCAGAAACTACATTAATATAAAACTGACTGCAACACAATGCAGATCAGTAGAAGATCATGGTATCTTGGGAAGAAATGGATAATTTTAATGACAGAGCAAATTAGCATGGGATAAATGCTAACAGTACAAAGTGGAACATCATGCTTTCAGAAACTACATGTCTGCCATAAACTTAAGATTTATTGGTTGAAAATGACTGAGGAGGGAAAAAGGCTGTGTGTGGCTGATCGCAGGGTGGCTAACAGCCTGATCTGTTGGGGGGAAAAAAAAGCAAGCACGATAGTAGGATGAAACAGGACAAATCTTTTCTTTGAAAACAGACCATTCAACTAAGCTTCAGTAAAAACATAGTAAAAACTTGGGAGTACTTTATGTATTAATATCACCCATCTTCCAGCAAGATTAATGCGAGTACAAGGAAAGGCTATTAGAACAATTAGGGAAATGGAAGATCTATCACATGAGAAGAGATGAAGAGAAGAAACTTTGCTTGCCTAGCAGAGAAAAACAAAGAGAAGACACAGTTGCTGTTAAGATCATTGCCAGTCCAATGTCCATTAGAAAGACCTTGTCATTCAGTAAAAAGGTTTAT
Source organism: Phaethon lepturus (assembly GCF_000687285.1). Taxonomy (NCBI): domain Eukaryota; kingdom Metazoa; phylum Chordata; class Aves; order Phaethontiformes; family Phaethontidae; genus Phaethon; species Phaethon lepturus. The sequence goes on from NW_010541870.1 coordinate 11,480, forward strand.
CTTGTATTAGATTGCTATTGTGATAAAATAAATATTTTATTCAGAGTATTTCCCCCCATTTTTTGGTAAAAAACATCTATCACCATTTTCTTTTGGAGGGAGAAAAAGTTACATATTATGTAACCATGATAAAAACATACAAGAAGTACCAACCTGCCCGACTTTTTGCTGCTGTAACCATATATATATATTAGGTCCAGGAGAAAAAACATGTACCTGGAATGTATATTAAGCAGTTTGTACAGGAGCCGACTTGTTCTTCCCAAACACAGAACATGACTGGTGCAAAGAATACCATCTTACAGACCTTTCAGGAGAAATTTCGCACCATATTAGAAAATAACTCTGAAGCCAATATACCATCTATTGGCCACAGCCAAGAGCAGTTGTGAACTTTTCATAATATTATAAATATTATACTAGAATTGATCCTATAAAAATACAGTGAACTACAAGAAATATGTACAGAGTAAGTTAGCTTGCTTACAACAAAGACAGACAAACAGATTGAGCTACCTGAATCTAAGAAGTCACATTTTTATGTTTTATTCTAAATCCATGTTTATGGGAATTGCAGCCTAGGAAATATTTGATTCAGAGGCTGACCAAGGCCATACAATTTACTCAAGCAAGCTATAAAATAGTGATGAATCCTACGTAGGGAACTTCACATTCTGAGACTGTAAGACATCTAATATACTTTCAGAAATGACTCTCACTAATTCAGATCTTTACAATCCACAGATGCTAATTTCTCTGGGATTATTTGCTGAAATATTAAAAAAGTTTTCTATTTACAATCAATATGAATCATAGGAGGCTTCCCACTTAATGTCATATAAATGTGTTAGCTAAAATGCTTTTGGGACAGAAGTACTATAATATTGAAAAATGTAACGGTAATTGTCATTCCTAAAATACCATTGATGTGCATCCTGGGCTTTACAGATCTGTTGAAGATTAATACAACACACTGAAGATTTTATTACTGTTACTAGCAGTAGCTCAATCCAGACAACTTGAATGAAGCAATCAGACCATAATCAGCTATATAACTAATTATAACAAACCTCATACTGTTACAAGTCTCAGTGAGAAAAACATGGAGCTTGGATGGATTCAGATGAAAAGGGAAACAATTATTTGTAAGTAATTTGCATGAATCTAATCTTACCATGAAGTTCTGCATCCCTTTCATATTATAAAATACTGTGCCAACTTCTGATATCCACCTTTCCCCAAAGAGAAAACAGAAAAGGTTCAGGAAAAAAAGCCAAAAGAATAATTTGAGGTCTTAAAAAAAAATACAATCTTCTTAATACAGAGATTTAGAAAGATCAATCTCTTTAGCTCTATCAAAGAGAAGTGTAAGATATGATATGATCAGGGTCTATAAGCATATACACAAGGAGATTTCTGATAGCTCTTCAAATCCAGCAAAGGCATTACAAGATCAAAAGGCTTGATGCTGATGACCTATTCAGAGTGGAATAGGTGCAGATTTTTAATCATGGGAGTAAATTGGTACAACTTACCAGAAGATGTAAAAGATTCTTTGTTGCTTCAGCTCTTTACTCTAGGTTGGCTGTCACTGGAAGAAGCATTCATTAGCTCAACCATAAATAACAGTCTCGAAGTAATTCTTAGGTGAAATTCTAGGACTCATGTTTTTCAGGGTAGCTATTGTTACCGTTTACTAGAGAACAAACTATTAAGTAGGAGATCCTAATTTAAACTTATTTTCATTATTGAAAATTAAAATATATTTATATTAATGTATTAGCACATATAGGTCATATTTTAAAATTACATCACTAGAAGCTATGTGTGGGTTTTTATGATGTCTATTTTATGGAAATAAACCTTTCTAAAAATTAAAAACATTTTTGTATCCTTTTCCATACAGAACTTCATTTGTGCATGAGTCAAAATTGAGAAGCCTCATTATATATTGCCCGAAACAGTCTAAAGATAAAAAAAGATCACCACAAAACATGGCTTCTTTGGAATTCTCACAGCCAGGAAAAAAAATGTTTTAGCTGTTAGGATCCTGGGAATTTTCTTATTTTTGTAGATCAAAAATTCCTTCCAGGCTTAATAAACCAAAAGATGCTACTGACATGACAACTCTCACCGGCATATTGACAGACTATGCTTAGTCTCAGCGGGCAATACCGTCTACGTTTGGTGTTAAAGAGAGAACTACATGTTTATCTGTTCATTTAAGAAACGCAGCCATCTGAATCTGCTCAGAGATTTGGAATGGCTGAATAAATCCTGGAAATGATGGCTTAGCGAGCAGGGTGCCAGTAAGATGGTCAATACTGACCAGTGAAATTCATGGATATTAGCAGTTTTTAAAATACACAACTCTAATGGTATCTACTTAGCCATTACTTACATTTATTTTGTTATCTGGCTGTTCATACACTTGCTCGTTCCTCTCTGCCTATCATCAGCCCTTAGTCTTGACTCCTGTGCCAAGGGGTGTAGTCACGTTCCTGCCTCGCTGGCAGAACAGAGCGCTGGGCAGGGGTAGCACCCAAGGACTCTCACTCAGTCCAAGGCTCACTCCCAAGAAAATGAATCAAACTGCAAAATCCACTAGCTTCTGCTCCAGCCTTCGCACTCGCCTGCTCTTTGCTAAGACAACCAGCCTTCTGTAGTCTCCTCAAGCTCCTCCTTGCATAGAGAAAAGGAAAAGGAATTCTTAATACTGTATAATCTCTAACATCTTTCCTAACCACGTACTGCTTTTGAATCATACAATCCTTGAATCAGTTACCACATGGTTAAGACTCAGATATTCAGAAGGTAGACAATGAATTTCCAATGAAATCATGACTTTGTGCACATTTTCCAATTAAAAAAAAAAAAGTTTGCGATACTAAAAGCAGTCGCAGTATTTTCACACCTGCATGCTGGTTCCTGTTGCCAAAGGGATAGTCACAAGCAGACTGAGGGGGTTTCTGTGCAACAGCTCCCATGGAACAGTGCATGGAAAACGGTCCACTTTGAGCAGCCTTTTATCTTTCTTCTCAGTGGTGCCCTTCTGAAATATTCCAGGCATATTTCTATCTGCTGCGCACAACATGCAGATTATGCTTTGCTTGTCTGGTGATTCACTGGATCAGCTAATGCAGTAAATGTTTTAGAGGATTTTTTTTTCAGATTAGGCTGAACCTAGCACAGTATTATCAGGTCAGCAGTCTTTACAAATTACTTACAGTGCTAAACATTTACTGCAGCAGAGGCCTTGATTAAATGCTAGTGGAAAAGGCATCATCTCAGTGATTTGGAGCACAAAGTTCACTTTTGTGTGAGACTTTCCAGTATATGACTCCATGAATTCAGCTGCCTGTGGAAGAGAATTGCTTAAATGCCCGCACTGGAGTTAGATGAAAAGCTCAGATGCAGATAATTGTATCTGGATAGATGAATCTTGCATTTTCTTTCAGTAGTTATATGGAGCAAGGTAGCCAAGATTTGTATGGAAGCAGCAGACTTGGGAAGTACCTGTGATTGCCAATGCACTCCATCCTTCCTCAGGGGTCTTTCCAGTTGAGTGCGAGTCTAATGATTCCTGTTGGCTTAGCTAGACAGATACTGTCACTTAGGCACCCAGTAAGAAGTCTGACTGCAAACTGCTCTTCAGCTTCCTCCGTCAGTGGCCTGTACACCGGACTCTTGGGATCCAGGTAGTTTATCTAAGACACAGTGAGAGGAGCATGCTGCCTTAACTGAAGCAGTTGGCAAAATCTTCAGTTCCCCGAGCAAGGAACAGAAATGAAAAAGAGGAAAGAGTAATGAGCAGAGTTATTTACTTCTCTGATCCTACTTCTCCATCTCCAATGAACTTCCCAAAACTGGGGCAAGCAAGAGCCTTCTCAGACCACAGCAGTTTCTGTTCGGGATTCACATGCATATTGTCACCTCAGTGTTCCCGCACTGTGAAGTGAGATAGGAGAACACCTGCACAGCAGAACAGTTGGTGCTGAGAACCCAGCATCTACAAGATATGTCACTTCAGATAAGCTCTGGTGTGGACCCAGGAACTAATGTTCTCTAACTGCTTAATGGACATTCAAGGGCGTTCCTGGAGTGCATATTCTAGTTCAGTTTTAACCAAAAGGAATCCAATTCGTGTGCTCTGACACCACTCAGTGATGTGGGGCAAAGTGCAGTAAATGGGAACAATTGAGAGGTTCACTTCAAAATTGCATCAAAGGTAGATGTACTCTGCAGTAAAAACTGCATCTCAAGCTTTAAAATAAATATCTCATGGTAGACCCTGAGATTAAAAAAAAAAAAGAAATAAAAAGCAGAGAGCACTGAGTTGGAATAAAATATGAACCGGCTCCAACTTTCTTAATTTACTGTAGAGAATTAGGTTTTGCTTTGAAGGCAACTTGACAAATAGTAAACAACTGACATGAACCTTCATACAGAAAGGTACTTTTACCACAGTGAAAGGTATGCTAGAAATTCCTGCACTGTCTCGAAGAGTGAACACATGCCCCTGTTCTCTGGGCCAAGATCAAGGATTAGTGAAGTGGGATGAGAGGTTGCTTCTGTATCCTCCTTAGACTGCAGAGCCACAAACGTATAGCATGGATACAAGGAGATTTAGCTGTCCTAGGAGCAGATCTAATAATAATTGAGTAGGGCATTTATCAGAGAAAACAGAATGGTAAAATAGTAATTTACAATCCGTTCCAAATCAGGTTAGAGTTAAAAATATCAAGCTAATTGGCTTGCCAGGCAATATTGAGTGGGAGGACCCTACAGGATTTCTGGAGCCTTGATTTCCTGTGACTCTGTTGCTTGACAGAGTAAAGCCGGTTTACATGAAAAATGGCCTTCAAGAACCTCATAGGAAGGAACACACACAAAGGAATTCCTCAAAGAAAAAACCTCGGCTTTACTACTACAGGGACAATCACTCACATGCCTAAAAAAGTGCAGTTTATTTGAGGATGACTGTTTGTGTTTCCAGACTAGCTAATAACCGGAGACATTGCAGAAAGAAGTTCCTATGAAAAGGCAATTTTCAGAGGTTGTGGTTCTGGTCTCCCAAGTTTACTCTTGCTGTGAAAACTGATGTTAAAAAAATATATATCAAATATTGAACTTGTATAACTGTATTTCAAAATACATGCACAAGTATGTAGTTGACTGGCAAAATGACCTGATATTTAACCTTAACAGCTTTAAAGAAGCCTAAATTTTGTAGTTCAATCTCAAAAATTGTTTCAAAGGCAATTTCTATTTTCATCTTCTTATTCCAATTCTAGCTGTGCCATTGCTTGCGATCCACATTGGCAAGACATCCCCCAACAGAGATTTTTCAGAAATAGTCACTTCACTCCTGAGCTATCTAGAGCCTAGTTACATATTTCAAAGGGATTCCTCATCCCCCAACTTTGAAAGAACTTGAGAAAATAAAACCCTAGAATTTTCCGAGACAGACTGTATGGCTCGGCACCAGCAGCTACGGCCAAGTTTTCCAAAATGCTTAGCTACTCCGATGAATATCCTCTACACTGAATGCTTAAGAGAAATGAGCATTTATAGTGCTTGCACAGCAAACAAGTTTTTCAGAAAACCTGGGCTGTAACTACATAAAACTCATTGAATTAGTGAAGACTTTTCAGAATTGAGGTATATCTGTTCTGTTACCTGAGGCTGTTGTAAGAATTAATTTAATTAAATGGCTATAGTAGTGTATAAATGAGATGTGAATCATATTTTGGGGAGTATCTAAATGGGAACCTAAAGAATTATGATTTATATGGAGATGACGAGAAGACAACATAAATTATACTAACATAGATACAATACTGAGTTTGACCTGATTAAAAACTTTTAGAGATGAAAAGACTTTTAAGTCTTTAAATAATGCCTAAATCTCATTTAAGGTCAAGAGAATTGTATGAACACATAGCTGATCTGAATTAGTGATAAAATATTTAAACAGCTATCTGAAATATCTGTAAAAAATCCTAAGTATATGGTATATACTTCAGCTCCCTTCGGCTGTTAACAGACAGAAGAGAAGTTGCTGCTGTTATAGGTACAATGCATGCCCACGCACATGCGCAGCAGCAGTTCCTGCCCCAAAGCAATTACAATCTAAACAATATTGAGAAGTAAGCTAGAGATAGTGCTGTGATATGGAAACAAAATATAGTGGTGGAAAATATCACATCAATTCCATTGTACACAAGGGTTCATTTAAGTAAGAAATGCCTGAATAGAGACAAAAGTGAAAGGGACTTGGGATACTGATGGAAGTGGATGAAGGGTACCATAAAGGAATAAATATATTTGAGCCACAGTAGTTGCTACTGCCACCCAGGAGAAAAAGATACCGGTCCAGAGCTATAACTAGAAGCAGTGTGATGACAGAGGGACACCAGGAAGGACAGGATGCAAGAATGGGGAGAGTTGCTCCGAGGTGTCAAAAAGCCTCACTATAGCTCAGGAAACAGAGAGGGTGACAGGGGAGAAAAAAAGACCTATTATGATATAAACTTTAGCTGAAGAAATTTCAGGGATAAAACCAGATCAGATCCCACTGAAAGCTCGTGACAGGAGTCCCAGTGAGCCAGAGCAATCAATCTCCTGTGTGCACGTGTATTTGTATATTGGGGGAAAAAACCAATAACCTATGGTTTCATCAATGGTATTAACACTCCAGTTTGCAGAAATGCAGAGTACAACGGCACACATGCAGACTGGTTTTGAAACTTTCAGAAGTAAATAGAGCTATTTTTTTGAAGAGATGTTTCAGCACTACACCTAGACAACATCATTAAAATTCCACATAACTATTTATGAAAAATGACTGAAACAAAGCAGTCTTATTCCATCACTATAAATGCGTGGATGAGGCAGGACTTCCCTCCTTTGTTTTCTCTTTTAATAGCTGTGGTCAGAAGCTTCACTGAATTGCATCTGTCTAGACCCTGACCAACTGCTCTTTTGAACAGCTGGCTACCAGGTGATTCAAATTCCAAATGTAAGATTAACGTGCTGCTGTAATAAAAAGAAAACTAAAACATGTAATTAGTGGCCTTTCACTGATCTAATTTAATCAATCCGCAGCTTCAGAAGAAATTAATATAATCCCAGGGAGATTGCCAAAAAGCCTGAACTATGTACAGCATTTGGAAACAAAAGGTCCATCATCTTCCCCTAGTGATGTACTAATGCTTTGATTTCCATGCTGAGGATTAAAACTCCCTGAATTTCCCCAGGTAACCACACTCTGCACACATCATGTTTATTTGTTAACACTTAGTAAAAATCACCGCTAGCTTTTTCCTCTACATTTAGAAACTCCTCTAAAACTAACCACTTCAGCCACTTTGCACTAGAATTGCACTGTTCCCTAAGTGTACCATTTAAGTCCTAAGAGAGGGCTGGTTCTCACTTGCCTGAGCTCCTGTGTATGTGCAAATACGATGAACTCCAGTGCAGAAACAGCAACATGGCTCACAGATCTGTTTATGAAAGGGTTCATCTGCAGGCCCTGGAGTGGTAGCTGTACTGTGGGAAGGTGCAGAAAAAGGAGTTGAATGTCTCTTGGTGCATGAAGTTTGAGATCCCGAAGTCAGGCTTTGAAGACTGGCCCAAACACTGTTAACTGTCAGATGCTCTAGTTTACAAACAGGGGCTACATAAACTTCATAAGAGCACCGTTTTCAAGAGGCAGCACAGAACTGTATTCGATGTGCATACAACAAGGGTTTTGATCCAAGGAGTTTCATAAAACTGTAGGTCTGAAAACAGCCATGGTATGTAAACAAGGACCGAAGGTCTTCAACCCTGGAAAATTTCAGACATATAAGCATGCTCATTCTTTCTATTCTTCCCTCACCCCATTGTTTTGCTGAGAAAGAACAGAAAGATTTCACAATCAGCAACCTTTTGCATGCATTTGCCTGGTGTACATGTTTGTTGATGAGTATATTTTTAAAAGTTTCACTCCATGCATAGAATCATAGACTCTTTGGGTTGGAAGGGACCTTTTAAGGTCATCTGGTCCAACCCCCCTGCAGTGAGCAGGGACATCTTCATATTGGCAATGAAATAAGAAAACATTCAGAGGCATAAAGGAAAAGGGGGGGGTGGGAAATCTATAGATAGTCCTCCTTTTGGGGAAAAAAAGGTCATGTTGCTATTAATTGCCATTATTCCCCTTGTGTTTTTTTTAACTGTATATACAGCATGACAGATCCATTCTGTGGGACACTTTCCTTTAATCACTTAAGTTGTTATTCACACATCTCGATTCTCCTGTCCCGAGAGATCCTTTCCATATGGAAATATGTAAAACGACATCATTGCATTTCTGAACAAGACTTCTCCAGCATATCCAATTCTGGTTCTATCAAGGTCTCAGTCAGCACATTTCCTGCTCATCAATTTCCTTCAGACAGCAGAAACACATACATTTTTGGTGTAAATTAGTTTAGCTCCACCCAAATAATTACCAGCAGAGGATCTGGCCTAATACATTCAGTAGATAAATTGTCTTCTATCAGCCTACAGTATCTTCAAAGCTGTAATTTACCTGCATTGTCTACAGTGCAAGATAAGAGCCTCGTTACATTCAGTCCAAAATGAAATTAAGCTTACTTAGGTCTAAGATACTTTTTATCAAAGAGTCCCATCTTCAACCACACACACAAAAAAAAGACGAACACCCAAATTTCCCTTGCTGTACAGAATATTAAAGACTTACTGAAGACTTCATGTGGCATATGTGGAATAATGTTGTTTCATTGCAGAACTGAAGTGATTGAAACAGAGAAAAAAATGGAAGATCAGAATTTTTGAATTATTAGAAAAGTACATTGTTTATTTACTCAAGAGACTATCTACTGGACAAAACTTCTGGAAATCACACGTCGAAAATACTTCATCCATATTGAAGAAACAGATGAAACATGTCTTTCACCAGACATTACTGAATTTTTCTCAAAGTAATATTTCTTCTCCTGCCATTTTTGTGTAATGTGAAAACAGCTTTAAACACAAACCAGTCTGTTCATTAACGCAATTTAAATATAGATAAAAGTCTTATAGCTGGCACTATCATCTGTTAAGTACAGCCACCTGCCTGTACAGAAATCTTCCTGTATGCCATACGTACCATCATTCCCAACAATTTGTCCAGCTTCTGTTTCTTATACAAAAATAAGAATAAAACAAAAATACAACCAGCATCAGCCCCCAGCACTCCTGGCCCAAAACCCAAGTGCCGTGCTTTCTCATATTCTTAGAAGTGGCCCACTTTGAATCAGGCAGCCAGGTGGTTTATCTGGCTGCACACGTTCTCAGGAGACACGATCAACCACAGATCATGCCGCAACCATATTCACACCAAGGTCTTCTTATGATACCTTACCGATGGATTGAAAAGTTAAAAACAGGATTATTCAACTAAAATGAGAATTTGCAATGACAGAAACATAACACACGCTGTCCTGTTAAGGAAAAATCTGGGACTTAGATCAGCACAGGAACAGAAGGAGAAGAGGCAGTCTTCTGCACAGATAAAACAAAATGGTGCCAGCAGCATGTCCTCAACACAAACATGACTGAAGTAGATGACGACAGCTTGGTAGCCAGAACTGTGAAAGATATTACACACAATCTTACCCTGGTAATAGAGAGGGAAAAAAAGTTTCAGGGTTTCTAATCCTCTCTTAACAGAAAACTCTCATAAGCAAAAACTCAAGTAGAAACACAAAAATGATAAGCAAGGAAATGCTATGGACTTTAAAGTATCACACAAATACAGCAAGCATGTGAAGACAAATTTCTGCCACTGCTAAAAGAGCTACAGGAGCTTAAAGATTCACCAGAACATGGCAAAAAGGCTACAGAGAAAATAATTGCATTTGTGCATTCCTTTTGGCATTGAACTGCCTTTTCACATTCTGTGTTGTCTTAGTTTCTAACTTCATTGTAAATGGTAAAACGAGCAGGTTCGGCACTGCAAAGGCACATCATCCAATCAGCCATAAAGCTACTGTGATCTGGATTCATAATCAGAGAGGCAGACAAAGCTATCGTGGCTGATGAAATAAAGAAACAGGACTCCGCTGCAAATAATTGCAAGGAACACTGATATTTCTGCCTAACAAAACCAAGACACTTGGGCCTCTGCCCTAGAAAAGATCTTAAAGGGTATGGAGCACAGACACAGCTCCAGTTCTGCAGCTGCTTTCAGAATTTTTTATCAGAGAACGTAAGATCTTTATGACACTAGTCAAAGGCTTACTCTGAAACTGCTTAAAGCACTGGCACAGATAGACATTTTCTAAACATATACTACTGAGAGAAATGCTTGCATATCACCATATGGATTTGTAGGACATATATATATATATATATTTTGCTGTTGGCTTGTAAACGACAATAAATTACAGCATGCTCAATCACTTTCAGTTACACCTTCTGAAAAGGTGTATTGAAAGTTTTAGGTTTGTCTTTAGCTGAAGGGAGGGATTAATTTTGCTTGTAAAATTCTGTCCAACCTTGTAAATGAAATCTGAGAATAGTGTTTAGGGATGTGTGTGTTTGGTTTAGATGAAGTCAATACTCAGTAATTAATTGTTTATAGGTGATATGTTTTCTCCTAGTAGACAAGAACCTTCATATTGAGCTACTCTTAAGGTTTCAACACTTTTTGATACAGTCAACATGGTTACACTGAGTCTAAGCTTCGTTTTGGCATATGAGAATGAAAATGCTCTTGTTCCTAAAGAAAAAAGAGAGAGCAGAGATTTCAGGGAGAGAGGGGGACAGGGCCCTATGTACCTTTCAAAAAAATTACAGTTTTAGAGGAGAATCAGCCACTCTAAGTAGCAACCTCTTTCACTGTCAAACCCCTTTCATGTCCTAGCCTCAAGGAGTAACTTCTTATTCAAAACAAACAAATCCAAAACTTCTCTTAGCAAAGCAAACAGCTAGAAACCCAGGAGGCTTTCCCTGTGCACCTCTTTCTAACCAGAAAAAAGGAGAGGAACTGGTAGGAGAAACACAAAGCAATATCCCTGCCTCTAAAAGGCTGCTGAATCCTGTGATAGGCAGCCAGCTCTTCATTTTTATCTGTTTTGTCCTGTCACATTTGAATTCAGCAAGAACATCATACGGTACTGAGATCATTATTGCTGGTATATTTTCCTCTCCCCAAAAGCAACATATTTTCCACAGTTTTTATTTCAAATTTGACTGAATTATAGTTATTCCTGTAAATTACCATCTTCCTAATAGCAGCAGACCTGGCAATGGTGCTGCAGGAGCTGTGGGATATTATGCACTATTTTACTCTGTTAGCTGAGGAAATCTATTTAGACTTTTATGCTGAGTAGTACAATACTAACACAAGGAGACATATAAACAGTACAAGAAAAAAACTTCAATTTTCACTCTCAAAGACATTAAATAGACTCTATTTCCTTCTAGGACTCACTGAGGAGTATTCTATAAATGTGCAAAAGCAGAACTAATACTATTCACTAAAGCTGTCCTGACACTTGACATCAGGAGTCTCAGTTTTCAGTGAGTTATAACTTTGCCAAATTTTATTTAGCCTGAATATTTTGATGTTGAATGTCACCTGCAGGGTAATTAATTTTCTTCTCTTATTGACAGATGGTTTAGCTGGTTGTAACAACAAAGCTAGAGTAGGGAAAATACATTATTTTGCTAACATAATAAGTTCTGGCAACTTTTGAAAAGCAACTGATGCAATTTTCATCAAACTTTCCATGCTATAGAATGACTACGGTGCTACTGAAATTCACATTCTAAGTCCATCCACTTTCTAACTTCACCTTATCTGGGAAGCTTTCAGAATACAGACCCCAAAGGCTTCTCGTTGCTTAAAAGAAAGCAATGACTGCCTTGGCATACGTTTAGAGAGCAGTCTCAAGAGAACTCAAGAAAAGACAACCAAGAAAACTGGCCTTCACTGGGCTCCAAAGGAATATGCAAAAATCCCCTTCTGTTAGTTTTAGAAGACTATAGAGGCTCTAGAGCAAATGTAAAGGAATGATCTCGTAGTCAAAATGGCTCTAAACCAGAGTTGCAATAATTTTTGATGCATTAAAAAATTTGCATAGAACAACAGTCAACAGTCTGGTCACTCAAGTTATTCCTGTAATCTTTATGCATAAAACTTACCTCTTTATTGCACTCTTCTACATCAATACTTACATTTATTTTTTTATAGAATAAATGGATTTCTCATTGAAAGAAGCCTTCTTTGCTTTCTCTTAAGCAAGATCAAACAAAATAATCCTGCATGTATTCATTATTCTTTCTTTACACTATTATTGTAACTTCCTTCACACTAAAATACAAATCTAATCAAGTTCAAGCTGGGAAAGAGCAGAAAGCAAGAGTTCCTCTGGAGTCCTATCAAAGGAAGGGAAGTCCCAACCACCCGTCATGAAACAGGGTGGGAAGGTACCAGTTTGAGCCAGGTGGAAGCTTGAATGTCGCTGGGACATCACAAGATGGAGAAGAAAGGTTGGTTTGCCAGTTCCTGACTGTGCAGAGCCGGTGCCAGTGGGTTGGAGAAAGCCCCAGTCGAGAACAACCACCGCTCCGAGCCAGAGCTGCGTACGTTGGGGTGAGTAGAGTGGAGCTGAAGTGAAATCTCTGTAGGAAGACAGAACTTTAAAGTAAAGCAGTCTGTTTCTTAATACATCAAAACAGGCTGTCTTCCCAGGCTAGCAAGATTCTCAGACATGCTTAGAGAAAGGGAAGAACTACTACTAAAAAGGCCTTTAGGTATTTGTATTTTAAACACCTGGAGTCAGAATTTAAGGACAGAGCAGTTGTGCAGCTAGAAGCCAATGTTTCGTTAATACTTAAAAGGATGCTTGATGTCATATCACACCCACATAATGGCCTTCACCCACGGCAGAAGGGTTAAATATACCTCTGTGAAACAAAGGGGGAAATTTCACTATTGTCACCTCTTGCCTGGTGCTGGATACACTTTATTCTGAAAATAGTATACAGCTAACTGGCAGTACTTGCCAGCACAGCTGAATTAGTCAGAAAAGCTGCCAGGGAGGTGGGAAATCTCCAAGTCTCTTTGCTTGCTCCAGGGCTTGTTCTACCGTGGCACCATTACAAATACAAAACTGTAGAATCTGCTGTGCGGCTGGTTCTGAAAACAATAGTTCAGGGTCTATTTTCTTTATGAATTTCACCCAGTGCTCCAATTAATGCTGACAGGAACCGCACACATACTGAGAGAAGCACAGACTCATTTTAATCCCAGGTAAAAGAGTTTCATTCAGACAGTCCATGCTTAAAGACAGAATAAGTTGTTCAAGCATGTGAGTTGGAGACTTACTACAGTTACCTGATTCTTTGAAGTCACTGCTGCTCTTCGCTGTTTAGTGATAGCAAAAAATAGTAATCAATTTATTATTGCATTACAGATAATTACTCTCTAGATTAATAGATAGACAGAATGTAAATCTCTACCAGAATAGTCACAGAAAGGATGGGTAATTATGACCAAGCAGCCTATTATCTTGCCTGCAGTCCTGTCAGTTCTCACAAAGGTGGCAATGTCAGGCCAATCAGTAATTCCTAACAAGAAAGTCAAAGATCAGGAATCAAGCAAAGGAAAAAGGAATCCAGCAGATGAGATCCACAAGGTTTGATTTAAGCTGGCCTTCTGAAACCTTTAATCACATATGCATAGTCTCTTTTTACATAAGTTATTTTGCATATTCTTCACATAATTTTTGCATAAAATGTACAAAGAGTTTAAGATTAAGCTGCGCATTAAGATATGGTAGCTCCCAGATTTTTATTTAGCAAGGGGTCTTGGGGAACTGCTTAAAAAGACAGAAAAGAAGAGCACATGGAAATAATCGCAATGACAAGAAATGCACATGGAAAGAATATGCTGATTAGATTATTAGACAATTCTAAGAAATTATGGTTACTGATCATGGGTATTCTTCTCACTACCTCTGTCAGAAGTCTGGTATTGTAACATAACCAGCAGAAACCACTCACATATCCTGTTTTTCGCATTTCTGGAATTAAATCTTTTCTGATTTAGGATTTTGCTCTCTGAGAAGCAGACCAGATGGGCTCTAGTAGATCTTGAAGTCATGAGCATTAATTCCTGAAGCAAATGACATTTATAAAATGCAAAAGTTGTATGAAGGCAAAATGCATCTAGAATGACCCAACAATTTTGGAGGCTACATATATTCATTCCTCTCTTCCCTTTATAGGCCATCCAGAAAGAAAAAGCTGAAATACCTGAGGTTACTATGGCCAGGCTGACTAGTCTAATTGGACATGAGAACACACATGCTGATTCCAGATAACAAAAGCAATACTACAAAAATTAAAACCCCAAGTTGCCATAAAGCAATCCAAATTAGCCTTTACCATTGGGATTAACAGTTTCTCTCTGAGAGGGTTTAATACCAGAGCAAATACATATGTTGAGGGACTCATACTTCATGCCTACCAATAGCTAAATCATTAGACTTCATTGACTAGAGCAGTGGATGGGGTACCTGACTAAAAAAAAAAAAATCTGGCTTCTTATGTTCCCTCCAGATTAGGCAGTGTCTTATTAAATGAGACTAGAAAATTCTAATATCAGCTTTACACTTTGCCTTCATTACTGGTTTATTAATTTGAAGATACACTTACTTAAAATATTTCATTGTTTCAGTCAGTCAAATCAGTTTAGTTACTGCATTTTTCATCTTTGAGTAACTGAATTTATTCTTATTCTGTTTTCAATAAAAGCTATTAAAAGCATTGAAAACATCACATTTCTTAGATTTTATGATGGACTATGAAGACGTTGGCATAGGCAACCTTAGATAAGAAATCTCTACGGCACTTGTCTTTGCTTACAATTTAAAATTTATTTACATCTAAGGAAAATTATGACTTGTATGCCACGCAGTCTGTGCCTTTGTAAAACAGACAACATAGAACCATATGAGAAATAATGGAATGATGAAAATGGAGAAGAGACGGGTATAAAAACCGTAAGCCTGTTTTAAAAATAGGCTAAAAATCTGACAGTAGGCTGTTCTGAATGGGAAAATGCTGTGCATGAACATGATCACTACTGGCGTTCCTCAGCTTTGCATTGGGGACCATTTTTATTTAGTATTTTAATTAATAGTGTTGGTACAAAAAGTAGGAGAGCACTTCTGGGAGTTCCTGATGACATATGGGAGGCATAGTCAGCATATGCAGTGGCTAGATTTTACACAGGAATTTTATTCGTGAATGATCTTGTTTAAAAGAATTATCAAAACAGATAAAACTTTCACAATACACAGCTACTAGTAATAAAAAGACTGCTATAGGCCTTAGCCTTACCTGTGGCCAGTGACAGAGGAAAAAACCCTTCTCTCTTCTAGTAAATCTAAAGCTGATCCCAAGTCACCTGTGTAACACGGTCATGAACATGGCAGTGCAATGCTAGGACTTCGAGAGAAAGGCCAAGAGGAGGTAGAGAAGTATTAATACCATCAGGTAAGAGGAGGAGGTGGAGAAGTACAGTACCATTGGCTACGTTACCTCCTCTAGAACTCTGGTATGAGTTTTTTGGAAGTAATGATTTCCTGCACCGATACCAGAACCTATCTTTTCTAAGGCGAGTAGAAAGGTTGGCTTCTCTAAAAAAAGGCTAAGAAGAGAATTATTATTTGCTTTAAGTACTTTAAGAGAACAAGTATTCAGGCAAGTGAGGAGGAAAGGAGAAAACAACGACCCAGGCTAAATAACATCACAAATCAATGGACGGAAACCAGTTGTAGTAAAATGAAATCTGGAATAAGATTCTGTTACAGTCATCCAAGAGGAGTTTCAGGGACAATTTATATTTCTGAGACTAAGCCTAATCCATTTGCCAAAGGGATTTATACTGATATGATTGCTTATGATAGAAATGACTTGGACTCTTGACCCAGGCAGTCCCTCCTCTTTATTTCCTTGGATATTTAACAGAGTGGATTTCCTCAGGGCAAGCACAGTATCAGTGCATGTTATCAGACAGAAGACAATGTGCTACTTCACATCTGATGACACGTGGCTGGAATTTTAACAATACACTGCAATTTTAGAAGATTCTTAAACTCCTTTCAAAAGTCAGGCTGCAGTTTTTAAAATCAATTTGAGCGAGATCTGTCAGAAGTGGAATATTTCAAAATAACTGACTACTTGGAATTCTTTGATTTTTATCAGAAGATCACTTTAATACCAGTTAGTTGGTAAGTCCAGTGAAGATTTTCTGGCATTTTGGTTTTTCCTTAAGTGCCACATGACTGTGGATTTCACAGTGGGGACAGAGTGGGTAGGCATGACAAAGAAGGGGGAACATTCCTGGAAACACTCGACGTCAGGCTGGACAGGGCTCTGAGCAACCTGATCTAGTTGAAGATGTCCCTGCTCACTGCAGGGGAGTTGGACTAGATGACCTGTAAAGGTCCCTTCCAGCCCAAAGACTCTATGATTCTATGATTGATTAGCAAGGTTACATTCCATCTCATTAAATTCACTTACAGTTTTATCCAAGTACAGTATTGGTCATGGTATCATCCTAATATGACACTGAGCTGATACACATCAATTCACCTTGCAGGTGTTTGCATTTGAAGTAGGAATGAATATTTCACTTGGCAAACCTTCTGGGGTTCTTCAGATAAAAGCCATATGACAGATCACATTTTATATGATTAGTATATCTTGATATGGGGTGCAAAATGTGAGTTATGTGCCACCTGCATTTCCCCTGGTGTATCAAGTCATCTTTCTGCATTTTGGTATCAAGGGACTTACAAGGTTACAACTCCTCAATAGTTTGATTTGAAGTTGACTTTCATGGTAACTGTAAGAAAAATAAATTACGTGCATCTTCTGAAATAAAGATATTTATAAAAGAAAATTGCACTTGCTAAACTCTAGTTGTCATAGACATCTGTACTCTAAGAAACTGCACAAAGTAAACAAACCATGTTGCTGTACAACCCTCAGCTGGCTACATTAATGAACAGAAAAAAAAACAAAGCCACTTTCTGTATCTGTAGCTTAGGAACTTTGCTGGTGTATATTCACATTCATTCAGGTAATAAAGCAACTTCCAGGGGAGATAAAGAATCCAGATGATTACCAATGTCATTTCAAAGATAAAAACACATTTTTGAGCTTGAAAGGCATGATTTCAAATGGAGGTTTTGGAAATAAAAAACCTCCATGTTGTTTCCTACTTGTCCTAAGTTCAGAGCATTAAAACAATAAAATTGCCTTTCTGTGTTTTTATTGAAACAGAGCAACAAACACGCACCAAAAACTCCAAATACAAACTCCATTCAAACCTCAAGTTACGGGAACACAATGAACAGGCATTTTCAGTCTGTCTTCCCATCAAACAATGAACCATGACAACAGATTTTGCTTGAAACAGTACTGCTATCTCTTGTCTTTTCCTTTTGTTCCACCCACAACCTGTTGGTCGATTTGAGAAGTCATCTAGATTCTATAAATTCACAAAATAGGCAGTTAGAGGATAAAACACGGACGTACACACCCTCTTAGCAACAGCAGAATGAGTTCTGATAACAGATAAACATGACATGGGAAAGAAAAATTATGTTTTGAACCTGCACTAAATTAGATACTGTGGTCACTCAAGTGAGACACGAACACGTAGGAAGATAACATTTTTATTAATACCAGTGCTAACAGAACTACTTCTCTGATGTCTTGGTATAAATTAATTTTTCAGTAGAATATTAAATATATATATATGTTCTTGGGTAATTGCAAAACCCCACTGGCATACTCCAGGCATTTATGTAGCATACAACGCAGCCACAATTTAATTCCTGCAGAAATAATGTACTGATTTTACTCTGCCAACAGGAAAGATGCTAATACAAGTACTCAGTGGTCTGGACCCAGATAAGAAGAGCTCACTGGGGGATGTGGAGGGTCATCACATCTGCCTCCCACTTTGAGGCTTCACAACGGATAATACGTAGAGTGGTGCAATACTTAAGCCAACCAACACTGAAGGCTGCTGAGTTTTTCTCAAATCACGTCTGTCCCCATTACAAACATGCGTTTCAAACTTGAGAGACGTGGATTAAGAATATATCTGCACTGCACAGTGGCCCACAGTGTTAACAACTGAGCTAGTGCTGGAACTGGAAACAGTTAGCTATGTCAGTAAAGGGTTGCATGAACACTAATTAGCTTTGATGGTGGAAAAGTGGTTATGTGTTTTAGCCGATAAAGAAGGCACAAGATATCAACAGCCCTGGGAACTGAAATGGAAGCCTTGCATGAATGGCCTCCCTATTACTCCATAAAACTTTTTCTCCCTCTTATTCATTCTCTCCAGCTCCCTAAGTCTTGATTATTTTTTTTATTAGCCACTGGGAAATTTCTAACCTCACGGCAAGAGCACCTTCCTGGCAAATGAGTGACAAAGGTTTGAAGACCATGGAGCCCAGAAGAGACAAAGAACCCAGATCTACCACTGCCACATGGGGCACTTATCACCACTGCTCTCCCTTTCTGCTTTGGTACTTCTTCATGCTGATCTTAATGGTGTCTGTGTGTGT
Organism: Phaethon lepturus; assembly: GCF_000687285.1. Classification (NCBI taxonomy): domain Eukaryota; kingdom Metazoa; phylum Chordata; class Aves; order Phaethontiformes; family Phaethontidae; genus Phaethon; species Phaethon lepturus. Next base: position 30,133 of record NW_010541870.1, read on the forward strand.
ATTCCATGAAGGTCAGATACCTCAAAGGCCACAAAGACACCTGGGTTTATTAATCACAAAGGGAGATGAATATGTACCAGGGCATTAGGCAATTACTTTGGATTTCATGGAGTTCTCTCAGGAAGTGAGAGGTCAACATATAATTACAATACCTTTCCCCTACTCTTATCCTTCTTTTGTAAGCAGTGGTTTTTCAGGAACGCTGGTAGGTGACTGTTTTTAATATGCATTTACAGTCTGAATGTGCCATGCAGGAAATGGGGGAATCAGTAAAAATTACATTCTAGAAGAAGTTATACAGCTTTCTTTTCACAACTTCCAAAAAGGAAACAGTCATTTATAGAGGAAGCACTCTCTTGTGTTCATATTAACTTTCTAAAGTTGTACTATGTAATATTCTGGGATTAGATAAGCTCAAAGACTACTCAATGTCATCTTCTAAACAATGGTGGAATTTGGGCAGATTTCTTTATCCAGATAACGCATGGGAGATACAGGTTTCCTTTAAAAAAGAAAACGAACTACAAATTTACACATGCAGAATGTAAAACCACATAAACATATGCCACAAGAAGTGTCCAAAGAATCCAATTTAACAATTATATGGGAGTTCTGGAGGAAGGAACAAAAGGTTTCTTTCCTTCTACCTGCCCCCAAGAAGCCCCTGAAGCCAATTCTGCCCTCACGCATGTGCAACCTCAGTGTCGCAAAACAGAGTCCCAGGTTCAAGTTAAATGAGCTCAGAGGAAAGCGAAAACCTGTTATTTCTGGTGATCAGAAATCTAGTGCCCTTTGAGTACACCCCAGCTACGTAATTATGGAGCTCCCATTTCTCCCTGAGCACGCACATAATTCCAACATACTTTCCCACTAAAATTCTTCACAATGGAAATACAAGTCTCAGCGGAATTTAGGCCTACAATAGCTAAGTCACTTTTCTTTTAGTAGAGCCCTTAGATCGCAAACTGGTAACTGCTCTGGAGTCAGAAAACGTAGTCTCTTCCCTATCTCTAGAGCCTGCAGGCTGGAGACCTGGGAACTGAAAATGACACCACATTATTGCCTTCCTCCTCAGAGAGCCCTTCCATTTATCCATTAACAGTGAATAGTTGCTTTGTTGCTGGACTAACTTCCATGAAACACTTAAACTAACCACTTTAACACTAACCACTAATCCTTCACAGTGTGCTCGGAACAGAAGGTTGAGTGCAAAGAATATCTATACATTTACTATCAAATAAAGGATTTTTTTTTTTACTTTAAATGTTCTGTAAAAACCAAGATGGGTTCTTGTTCCACTCATCCATTTTTCTGATGTCTGTTCTTACGCAGCTCTTCCAGTGGTTTTCACTGGAGGATGCCCTGTGTCAGGCTACGCTTTAAAAGAACTGGTTCGAACACTTTTTCAAGTTAAGGGACCCCAGAATTCCAGTTCCCACACTTCTGGTCTCAATTGCATTTCATTTTTTAAATCATCCCACTGTCCTCTCTCAGTTGACTAAGAGGTAAGACCTATCAGTTCTAGCTGTAGAGCTAGCTCTATATCCATACACTGTTTTTAATATTTTTTGCCGTACAGTAGGAGAGACAGAATACGTGGTTCTTAACAGTTTTTTTCTTGCCATACAGACTTTAGTTAATAACACAGAATTTGGACTATAAGATGTTTTAAAAAGTTTTCCCTCCCCTCTCTGATGTACAGGAATGGAACCGTCTGCCTATATGTAGAGGAGTCATAGATAAACAAAGTCCAACCATAATTGAAATTTTTTTTTCTGTTTTTATGCTACTTAACTGGAAGATAGTTTATACTGTTTTCCAGGAACTACTTGGGATAAACAGCATTTCATCAGGAACTTCTATTTTAAATTTGTGAAACTGCAATGAAACCAACATGAATAAAGCACTTCCGAATACCCCAAGCCCTGACTCTCCCCAGCATAAGTTAAAAAACCTCTTAAGGTTTCAAGAGAAAATTACACCAGAGGGGACCTCTTTAACCGTGATCCTAATTTCTTACAGGAAAGAAAGGATGAGCAGATACTAACATCACCAGCTGATTTCAATAGGTAGTAGAATCATTAACTTTTACTTAAAAGTGTTACCTGCTGAAGTTAAAAAAAAAAATCCCAAACCTGATTGTAAAAACTGCATGTAGTACACAGTGAGCAGAATAAGGGCTGAAGATTTGTCACTGGACACATGACTGAACCCTAAGCTGAAGTGCAGTCTAACTGGGTTTTTAGTCCTTAGGATTCTGTTTCTGAGAGCCCTTCACAGCAGGGACAGGAAAACTGGTGGCTCTGCAGGATCCGAGTTCATCACAACCACACAGCAGCAGCTGCAGGAAACGTCCCCGTCTAAGGGAAACGGTCTCATTACGCAAAGCTTCTGGAAAGGCTCATCAGCTAGTTAAGAATTGCGGCTGTGTCCAACTCTAGCATATTTTCCAACAGTTTTCACTGAATATTGTCACTGCCACAAAGCTACCTCTTTCTGTGCTGAATCAGCACTTCCAGAACAGACTTGTGTTTGGTATGTAAAGCCATCTGGCAAAAGTCCTGGTCAGAGGTGCTGCTTTTTGAGTGAATGCAAAAGGAATTTATGCAGGGAGGAAACAAAAAAGAATACAGGTCAGAAAAATAAAGATGAGAAGGCAGGAAAGAAAGAGAAAAGTGCCACCTGAATCACAAAATGGAAGATTAGGAACAGATTTCGAATCCTGGTCTGCACACCAAACCTCGCCAAGGCAAATCACTTAATTCTTCTAATTTCATTTTCCTCACTGGTGTACAACTTGCCTGATAGGAGCTCTATAAACAACTTACTCTTCCTCAAACTACTTTGAAGCTACAAAGTGCTTATTAATAAAGATGAGACTGAGATATACTGAAGGAAGACAGAAAAGAGCAAGACAAGAGAAGAGAAACTTAGAAGAATAATTAGAATAATGTGGAAAAGATTTTCAGATGATTGGAGCTATGGTGCAGCAATAAGACAAAAGCCAAACAAAACAGATTCAGAAAAATGTAACAGCAAAATCCTTCCAGCCAAAACTGTCCATGAGAAATGACCACGAAGAGGTTTGTAGGTAACCTACTTGTGACCTTTTGGTCTTCATTACTCATGATAAAGGGTTACTTTCCTAATCCTAATTCATTTTCAAGAAGAGCAGATTAACAAAAACAGATCACTATCAAGATGAATCTTCCAGATAATAATCTCTGCTAGCTCTGAATAATCACTGAGAGAGGAGCAGAAAAGAGGAACCATAATAATTTCCTTTTAATGCTGTTGACGGGGAATATGCAGAAAGCAAACACAGAAAGGTGCTAGAATGCCCTATTTTCATAACAATTGGGGTTTTACCCTAAAATAAAACCAGCCAAATAAAAAAGTAATCTTATTTATTTCACCCTACAGTGTTATCCACATAGAGAATTATTCAAGATAAGGGGAAAATTATTGGTTATCTATCTAGCAAGTTAAATCAGATTAAAATACTGTATGAATTTTAAGCAGAACTGTTCCTACACACACTTATTTCAGGGGAATTTAATCCACTTAGAGAGAATTAAGCTAAAATAACAAGGCTTACTTAATTCTTAGTAACGACGTCCCTGAATTAAGCTATGCTGTGTTTTATGACTACTTTTCAAATGTGCTTAGGCCCTACAAGCCATCATCTTTTGCCAAACTTTGCACACACAACACTTACCTGCTGTGGCTGTTTATACGGCTGTTAACTCAGTTCCCACCAACCCTCATATAGGTACAGCAAGTATTCAAGTCTCCAAATTTAAATATGTGTACGTATGTACACATACATACATACAAGCACACAGTTTCCTGCATCTTACTGAGAAAAGTACAACACAATCTAAAATACACACTCGTAAATTCTTAGAAAATTAAAATTTAAACCATAAAACAAAAAGGAAAACTTAGCAAATATTTTACCTTAAAACATCAGCGGAAGCTAAAAAGTAAGAGATGTTAAGAGGAACAGTACTGCCCACTTTATACAAAGAAACACCTGAAATCTGTGAAAAACAGCATAAAAATATATTTGCCATTATCCAAATCTATGCATCTGTTGGCAACAGACATTGTCTCTTAGTCCAACATCAAGATCTCCTGCATCATGTATGCACAAATCTCATTTGCTGCCCCTCATGACTGTTTGGCTTTTTTAAATTTCCTTTTTTTTTTTTTTTAAAGGACTAGTGCTGGTTTTAGAGAATTTAGACAACTTGGGACGTCATCTTTCTATTGCTCACAACATAAATTCTCATTCATCAGTGCAAGTTTTCTTTCCTGCGAGTAGGAACACAATCTAGCAGACTGTAAAGCAACTCTCCATTTGATTCACTGGTTAAACAAGCTTGAGAAAGAGGAACTGGCAATATCTTCCGTTTCTAGGTGATGCTGTAAGATCAGTGCTTGGTGTTCGTAAGTATGCAGATAAATCTTCCCTCTCTGACTCAGAGGGAAAAGAGGGAACCAAGCAGCAAGGAGCCTTCCAACTTCACATGTCTACTAGACAAACTCAGCAAATCTTGTTTTCTTCCTCAGATTTATTAGATACTCTTTACAAGATTTGTGTGCCACCACCGTCTGTCCTATGATGTTTTATACTTGGCTGGTCATCACTACGTTGCCTGTAACACAGAACTCCAGTTTATTAGCAGGCCAGGGAAGAAAAGCCATTCTAATCAGATAAAACAACAGAGGCATGACAGACTCATATATTTTCAAGTGTGGCATAAGACCTAATTTTAAAATATTACTTCCACCAGTAATTTTACTCCAAAACAAATGAAACCTAAAACCAAAATAAAATTAAAAACGCAATAAATAAAATCCCAAAAAAGTAATGTGGAGCTTGAATACAACTGTACTCTAAAAATATCAATGCATCCTGTATGAATCAAAGGCAAGTGACTGACATAGGAGTTTGTCTCTGCAAATAACAATGAATTGCTATCACAGCCACCACCACTGGCAATACTCCTAGTGCTTCCCCTCAGTGCTTACTGTCAGTGTCATCATCTCCCCAGCTCCCTCCACCTTTTACAAGCATCTTTCTAACCCATTCGCTGGGTAACGTGTGTATATGCTCTCTTCCCAGTAACGACAGCCTGCTGCTACACGTGCCACACATGACGGCAGGATTTGCCGCGTTAGAAGTGGTGCATGCCTCCCTGCCAGAAACTGTTCTGCACAACTTTCCACAGCTGATCCCTGAAATGTTTGCTGTGTTGTCATGCTCCCGAGGTCAAAGTTCATAACTGAACGCCGACTTTTTTTTTCCCCTGATGCGCACCGTGGCAGTGCATTACATATAAGTATTATACCCCGAGCAGAAGGCACTGTGGTACTTTATCCAAACAACCAGCTAGTCAGTCAGTTGAGAATTAATTCACATCCCTCCTTTTTTTTTTGTCTTCTAACATCTGAAGATTGTATCTTGTCCTACTTCTGCAATCTCTTTCTTTTGAAAGATTGATTTATGGTAGCAATTTTCTTCCATCTGCATATCCATGAAAATTTGGGACCCAGCAGCAAAGCATAAGCTTATTCTAAAAATAAGGAAGCTTCACAAAAAAAAATGAAGTCATATAAAAACACCCATGGTGAGCTATGAGAACATTACACAAAGCACAATAGGGACCCTATGGAACACAGCAGCCCTAAAGTATTCTAAGCACATTTTTATCCTTAGCAAGCAGATAAAAGATGATTCTTAGTTTTATATCGCTAAAGGATGAAAAGAAATTCACCTTAGATTAGGGTAAATACCATGTACAAAAAGAGATAACAGATTTCTCTATGGGAGTCATTTTTCTCAGGAACTTATTCTGATTTTTCTGTGGGTTCCTGCTCACTCAAAGTAATGATTCATGACTGCTTTAAACATTTGCAATATTAACTTACTGGATCAGTAACAAGGAATTTATAACTTCCCTTTGGGAAAGTAGAAAAAAGATGACCCACCAGCATCCACCTGGAGGCTTTACGAGTTTTATATTTTGTTTTGAGTTTTTTGGGCATGTTCTACGGGTAAAGCATAAATAATTATCCAGAGAAGTTTTTAAGCAAAATACCAAATATCTAGGTATTGATAATAAAGTGAATAAAATTGCTACTCTAAAAGCTATTCATACAACTTACTTTTCTGATGGAATTGGACTGCAAACTCCATGTATAGGTTTGCCTACAACTAAGGGAAAAAATTATTTAGAATTAAGTACATTCCCTGCAGTGCAAAATGAACGTGACCCAAACCTACTATTCCTACAGCTGTCACCCCCCTACACGGTAGTTTTAAATGCCATTGTAGAGAGCTCACAATATAGGCCCTGTATCACCAATGCCATGACTACGGATGCCAAGGTTAGACGTGGAGTTCAGACACTGAAGCTGTCAAGTCTGCTTCTTTCACAAGTACTAAATTCACATGGATTAAATACATTTTTTATTTATTTTTAATACAGGGAAAATGGTCCTGGATTTTCACATTACTGAGAACTGATGAAACCCTTCAGAGGGATGTGTATCTGTTAGCACAGCATGCACAGGCCAATTATTAAAAAACCTCCAGGAATAAACACCATTAAAAAGTTCCCTAATCTCAGAAAGTTCATCAGCATAGTTTTAAGTTCATGATTAGACATGGCAGAGGTTAAGCAAGCATCTACCATGAAAGGAATGCAGAGCCTGGAAGAAGGGGTGTGTGTGCTTGTTTGTTTTTAATGTATTGTGTATGGTTACTAGCTAATTAAGAGTACAAAATTCAACTACTTGCAGAGAAGCTGGAGTACAAAGAGTTCAAGAACAGTGACAACCTTGGAAAGACTGTGTTGGACAGTCTATTTTAATGCTAAGAAATGATGATTTTACCTTTTGCCATCTCCATGCAGAACTCTCACTGCACTTCCGAGGGAAGGCAAACTGCTGCAAACACACAGCTGTGATCCCACTGCATCTCTTTCCTCAGGGGTGTTTTTTTGTGAACCTGTACCTAAACATGCATCTTACCATGTCCCAGTTAAATTCACAGGGGCAGAGGAAAGAGTCAAGAGAGTCTGCCTTGCTAAGCTTGCATACAGAATAATTTCTTCAGCTATCAGTCCAGACCAGTCTCTACTAATATTTCCTCTAACTTGAAAAAAAAATTTTAAAAAATGCTCCTTAGAAAAACAGAAAGAAAAGGTTGAGAATTGCTGCAACAACTCTGATAGTTTGCTTCCACTGCAGCTAAACCAGAAAAGTTCTGTTAACTTTCTTTCCTACATACCTAGAACACAGTCATTGATTTCCCACGCAAAAAGATAGCTTATGATTATTGGAAAACTTTGATGAACTAGTAAGACAAATACTTTTACAAATTTAAAAAATATTTTTCTTCTACGCAAGGTGAAGGACACCTAGACGATCACCTTAAGCCCCTGCCATCATCTTTGTGGCAACAGTAAATCAAACTATTAAAGCACAATTACTAGACACTGACATTTACTTGGCACAAAATACATTTTTTGTAATTTCGTGTCAGCTTAAGCTTTATAGGGAAGGCATAACTTCAATCAAATGAAAAGCAGAAATAATCCGAATTAATACTCTGAATGCACTTACCTATACCCCACCGTCCCAAGAGGGCCCAATCCATGCATCTTTGTTTCTACTTACTCTAATTTTCTAGGTAGACTCAGATGTATTACTAAAGAACCTTATTCCCTGGGCAACAACTTATTTCTTCAGCTGTGCTGTTCTTACATCATTACAATTAGCATTTCCTACTCAATTTGGTCAGAAGAAGGACCAGCTGCAAGAAAAGAAGTGGGCATTCACATTAGTCTTGGCAGCCTAACCACAGATAATCAACTCAGGCGTGTCATCATCTGAGATGATCCCATTTGCAAATCTTGGTCTTTGGATCCCTCAAGTTGCCTTCCTTCCTGTTTCTTTTTATTCATTCCAAATGATTCCTCCCATTTTTTCTTTTCAATCATCTAAGCAAGCCAACCTATTTGATCTGCTCTGCAAACCGTCTGTATGTGCTCATCCCTTCCCAGCCTTCTAGCCTCCAGGGAACAACAAAACGGTGCAGTGAGCAAAATACTGCAATACTGCCCAAGAAGAGAAAAAGTGCAGACAGGTCCTGAAAAGCTTAATGCAGCAACAGGCTGCTTAGCAGCTCTGAGTAGGAACTGCAAATTAAACACGGAATCAGAGAGCACTTCCCTTGTACCTCAAAACAAAAAGTGATACCAGCTGCTTCTCTTTGCAAAAGCAGTGAATGAATTTCCATTTCTGATGGTCTTTGGGGTTGCCAACCACACTTCTGCTCCCTGGAGAAGTAGGTGACACTACTTTGTTGCACAGCGAAACGGGAGGATTGACCTTAGACCTTCGCTTGGGTGTGAACCTTAACTGCTCTGTTCGACTTTAGTTTATAAACTATTTTTTGCCTCTTGTACTGACCTAAATACTGCAATGTTTGGTTTACAAACACGTCAAGGGAAAACTGGTTTTGCTCTTGCCCTACATTTCCCTTTCTCTTCCCAATTTTGCATCTGTAATATGTTGCCTTTATCCATATTATAGAAACTACTTTTTCACATAAAATTTTTTAGTAATTTGCTGGAATTCATGGTTTAAATAGTCAGCATTGAATCAATTTATTTACATTAAATAAACAATTTGCTATTAAAAACATTTAAAATGCTACTGTTTTGATCAATATTTGTAAGGTAATTTTTTAAAAAATTAAAAAATTCAGGCTGACAAGGAAAACTTTGTTGCTGTAGTTTATAATTTATAAAGTAGATAAAAACTCACCTCTTCTGACATTCATTTTCATTCCATTGCCTTTTGTTCCACCAGACTATTCCCTCTGCACATCTGCTCTCTATCTCCATTTGTCTGATTAATTGTCCTCACTTCTCTACAGGCTGTGACAAGTTCCTCATCCTTCTCCAGCTTCATCCCCATTTTTTACCTCATGTGGCTTAAATATCCACCCTCGATATACTGGCTCCTCTCAGAATGAAACAACACAGGAACTACCAATAAAGAGTCTTAAATAAAGTAACAATAAATAGCAGAACATCTTAGCTATATACCAAGCAACTCTAAGAGTAGGAGCTGGCTGAAAGGTTTAGGTTTCCGTGTGATATGTACCCCCATGGAGAAACAGCCGTATTCAAAGAGGTCTTTATGACAGCATTATACATATTATTTCCCTGAGATGACACAGAAATTATTATAAATTCAGAATCTAATACAAATGCTGAGCAGTATCTTCAGTACGTGAAAGTATCACATAGGTGCATCTCAGCTTATTTTTTTTCAATATCAGAGTTGCCTGGTAGTACACACTGTAATTAATTCCTCTCAGGAATTCCATGATTATTATTCCTCTCTTGTCCTGCTTTGTTTGAACCTTGCCTAAAAATCCTGCTGTTAAGCTGAAACATACTGTGCTTCATCACTCACGTAACTTTTAATATGGAAACTTTGTAGATTTTTACTAGTAAAAAATTGAAAAACAGATCTATAACCTTCACAAAGATGGGTCTGAGTGTTCCTTGAGAGGTTGTAGTAGAGAGGACCAGGATGGTCTGGTGTTTAAAGTGCATCTGTGATATCTAGTTTTGTGTTCAGTTTCCTTCTCTACCCAAAATTCATGCAACTTTTCCAAGTATCTTGAAATCAGACTTGTCTCACTGTTGTACCTTCGCCATTTCATAAGACGGGTAAGGGTTTAAGCATGATTATGGGATGGGAAATCTAGAAAAATCACAGAGTATGTTTGGCAGCATACAAAGGCAGAGATATAACAGGTATTACTCGCCTATGTGAGGTGCACACCATTCGTCCTCTTTGTCAAAGACACAGAAGGTAGGAAAATACTTAAAAGTAATCTTGCGCAGAAACACAAGCAATAGCATGGTCTTACATTCTCACCAGCAACCGTTTTCTTTCACACATATCTAAACCAGCCTGCACTTACTAGGTGCCCATTTGATTCTTTTGCCCTGGGGGTTTTGTCTATCTTTACAACTGATCCATTCTTTACATTTAACAAAGAGAGTCAAATCACATATGTAAGTATGGTGAGATGCGGGTGTCCTGACAGAAAGAATTGGCCTCACATGTCCCACCTCCAGTTATTTTTTTTTTCCTCCAAGCGTGTTATTACTGTCTATGAGTCATTTCATTAATCCAGAGAGAAGGCTAGAAAACAAGTGAATAAACACCCTGCTTCACAACCTTCTGCCTGCACTGTTTACTTCTCTGCTAATGAATGAACAGCTAAAAAACAGAATTATCCTAATTGGGGACATTCAAAGGGACATTATCTCCTCTTTGTCAATAGCTGCTGCCTGGGTCTGCCAGTGATTACACTAGATGGTCAGAGGATGGTCGCTGAATGTTCACTCAGGTAACAGTGTAAATATGACAGGAAGTCCAGGAAAACAACGGAAAGGAACATACATGAGAGCCAAAAAGAAGAGCACAGGAGTCTTTTACATGACCACAACTTTCCTATTAAAAAATGATTAAAAAAAGGTGGAAGAAACATGAAACAGCTGTGATGCCAGACACAGGACCCTGCCCCCAGCAGCACAAGGTCAGACCTCTTGACACACTGTGCTGGAACTCAGCACATGCTCCGAATTCTGCAGTTCACTCCGTGCGCACGGATAGGGCTCTTCATTTATCACGAATATGGCAGGCAACTGTCTGAAACGTCCTACTCCCCCCGTTAGAGCTGTCAGAGTGATCCCATCTCTAGTGACATGAATAAAGATAGAAGATGAAGGACTAAATGAGAAACAAATTACTGTAGCCTCAGTTTTGCCCTCCACTGCAGGAATGACAGGAATTCAAGGTCTAACTTCTGCCATCATGGAGGCCTGGGTTTTACTCTCCCTTGCAGTCCTACAGCTGCAGAGACAGATACAAATGAACTGATGCTCAGTGCAGCCCACACCTCATCCCAACTCCTTCCAGATTCACAGAATCACAGCTTTTTCTTGCCTCCCTCAAAAACATACACAGTGATAAAGCTTAGGGCTATTATTTCAAACACTATAAGGTGTTTAATTCAACTTTCAAGGATAGGAATATTGCACAGTTTCTTCATAAAACAAGTATTTAATGCCCACAGAAAGCATTCTAAATAACGTTCAGGCTACTATGAATTATGTTCAAAATAAGGCATGATGCTAGGTCTGCTTGTGCCCTTTATATACTCTTTCCATATGCTCAGATTTTGGAATTTAGTCCAACATTTATATTTCTGCACTTTGGTGCATAGTTGAACACTCTGATCTGCTTTCAAAGAGAATCTATTAATATCTATATCAAGGAGGCTGATGTTCAACCCCTGAGCTAAACATACAGTCCAACAGAGCATGAAATGCAACATTTGGCCATTCCCTGATGATTTTTCCTGCTCCCATTGTGTAATGGGACAGCAGCTTGTACACGTCTCCATCATGTGAGTGGTGTATTTCCACTTTTGTGACAACTGGTTGCACATGAGGTTTTGTCCCTGCCAATTGTCACACAGAGGTGCCTGCCTAAAATACATTCAAACACTTGTAGAAATTGCTAGGTACCTCCCTGTGTCCTTCTAGATGAGAATATGTTGTCCATGCTGTCTGGGCTGGACATTGCCACAACACTGGCCTATGATGTTGCCTTGTGTCACCTGGACTTCTCAGGACTTACAAAGATGGGCAGGCAGCCTCCAAACCTGCTCTGAGCCCTGACAACAAACATGGTGACATCTTTGTGGCTGGCAGCATTTCAGATCAAGAGTTAATATTTTATCAGGCTCCTTGATAGCTCATGACATGCAAATCAACACAAAGCTAGCATTCAGCAAATTAAATAACCTTTCCCTAATTCCCTGTAAAACTCATTCAACAGAACATAGTTTCCTTCTTACAAATCCAATTGTATCAGGAAAAACCAGAAAAAATCCGAAGAATTTGAGTTAAAAGTGGTCAGCCATGTGCTAACCACCACTCCATCACAGTCAGTCTATTTTCCTCCTCCTCTGCCACACAGTGCAGCAGACCATATGTGGGGAGATCTGCTACAACCCTGGCTGGAGGGCCATGTTCTTGCATCCAGATGCTCTGAGTACGAGAGGTCCAACCCTCAGAGCAAACATAGCGCTCACTCCTGCTTACCGTGTTACAGGACAGCTCCTCGTTCTGTGCTACTACCTCCTTCTCCTCCAAAACGTACCTCCTAGGACCAGGTCCACTCTCAAGGAGAGGATGATAGGACATAATCTGGCAGGCAGCTTCCCACAAAACTAGTTTCCTATAGAGCTGAGCTAGAGATACTGAGCAATACGTACAGACAGACAACTAACTCTATGTCCTCTTAGCTGACCTGCCACACAGCATCTGCATGCGTAGAGTAACACAGGCGACTCCAGCCAGAGCTCTTCCTCACTGCTTCTCTCCTCTTCTTTGGACTAAGCAATGTCCAGTGGCAGATGGGAAAGAGATGACAGACATGAAACCACACAACGTTTACTGGCAGGGAGAACCTTACTTTAATGATGCTGTGGGAAGAAAAAAATTGAACTTGTCAACACAAGCTCAGACTAAATTTTTTAAGGCTTTGTGCCAGAGTGTATCTCTCTACATATATAAATATGTATTTGATTTCTGCTTCTGAATTGAAAGCATTTGGGCCACAACACTTGAAATACTTTCATGTGTACTTAACTTTAGGATATATAACTTCAAAGATGCAAGCACACAAAGTCATTCGACACAGAAATCATCATCATACAAACCGAAAACCAATATGTCTTAAAAAAAAAAAATCACTTTGACAGAACGGTTTTTCTGATTAATAGAAATTTAAATTAAATTTGTCCTTTCATGTATGCAGTAGTTCTAATCAAGCAAGCTCAAGGTTTTCAGTTGCCTGGATAGAACTAATTAGATTCTTCCACGTTATTACTTCAACATATGCAATCATACATAGCACAAAAATACCAACTTTCTTTTTAACAAAAGCTAACCTTCTCTTTCACTGGAAATAATTTTGGGAAGTTGGGAACAAAATCTGCTCCACAAGGAAATATACAATCTCAGGAATCCTACAAAGAAAATTGTCATGTTTAAAAGAAATGCTTTAAAATTGATTTGCTTAGTACAGACCACCACCACCATTTAGGTTTCATACAGAAATGAAGCAACTCTTTATATTAGACTGAAGTTACGGGAAGGTTTGATAGGTGCGCGCACATGTGTGTGTGTGTGTGTGAATGACTGTAGATAAGCAACGAAAGCAAACAATATTAACAAAGTAATTGCTTATTATTACTGAGTTCCTGTTAGCCAGGCATATAATTATTGTAACTTGAGATGACGGAAGCTTCAAGTGATAGTACCAGATGCCTTATGATACGGAGTTGTGTAATTTTGAAGCTAATCATTGCTTACTAGGTAGTTGTTCCAGGATCCTTGAGGAACAGCTTAGAAATTGACTTTGTGCAGGAATGACAAATTAAATCGAGAAAACATTTGATAGCTCTACCGAGTGCCAGCCAAGGTTTGAGCTGGATGCAGAGAATCTATTACAACACAAGGAGGCTGACCTAGCTGAGTCACTTCAAATCAGGAAATTCAACTCCTTCCTACTCCTCAGATTTTAAATATCCTATAGCAAAAAGCTTCAAAGCTTCAATAGGATTTTCTTTTTTATGTTTAGAGAAGAAGCTGAAATAGTGCAGTCGAGTCTCTCTAAAGCAAGTACTCATTGACTTCCAAAAAGCGTAAAGTACATCAACCTAACAAAATTAAGAAGGAGAAGAAAATCAAAGGATTAAAAGGAAGATAACTAGTCCACCTCATTTTACTCTTTGAAGTTAAATGAAGTATTCCGCACAAAGACTTAAAAGCCAGGAGGAAGAAATAAAAGTGTTTCTGCTCCAAGTGGCTACTTCTCACCGAGATAATCTACAGCCAGCACCATGAGATTTTGGAATAACAGTTCTATGAACCAGGACAGTAGCATGGTACTTTACAGAGCCGATTGAAAAAAGCTTAACTTCCACGGAAAATGGGATTTTAAAGTAAAAATTTCTTAAGAAATTTAAACATGTTTACTCTGAATAAAGCTGAGAAACAGCAAAGGTTAAAACATCCTGTGCAGGAGATGAAAGGGCCGATGGCTCTACTTACACCTCCACGGTTCACTACAGCACCTTGGGTATGAGAAATGATCATGGAGGAAGTGCATCAATCTCTGTGGTAAGTCTCAGTGAGGCAAGCACGGCAGGGCTGCTCGCCACGCCATCATGCAGGGGACTTCTATGACCCTGAAGGGAGACTAGCATCCTTTTGGGTTATCTCTAAAGGAGGCCCCCAGAAATGTTGGAGAGTCTACCCGCAGCCCATTCTCAAACAGTAAGAAAAAGTACTAAGTTCTAGTTGGGTTCATTTCTTCACAGAGTTCTTGCATTACCCTCAGAGGGATATCATTCCTATTACCCATTGCTTGGAACTTTCCTCCTTAGCATTTTACATACAGTGTAGTTTCTTGTTTCCTGCCAGGTAGTGGGATTCCTTGAAAATCTTCCAATACTTTACACCACTAGAAGTAGTTCAGAAACAAGAGAAGAGGTGGTACAACTATAATTGAGCCAAAAAAGAAAAACCACTGCATCACAGAAGGTTAGCCTTGAGACAACTAATTGGACTTCTACTCAACACACAGTAATAAAGTGCAAGATAGAAATGCAAGATCTCTGAAAGCAAAAAAGAAAGTTAACCTCACCTTGATGAATTTCCTGCAGGCAGAAAGGGAGCTCACTCAGGCAACTTTGGGAGAGCAGAACTTAATCTGCAAAGCGTATTTATTCAGTTATTAGTTGCTCTAAAAAAAGGGCCATTTATTTGGTATACTAACAGCATTTACTCAAAAGCCTCATTTATAAACATCAAGCCGAGCCCTGCTTTAGACTACCTCAGAAAAAAAATGGAGTCTGTATTGTATATCTATCTTTAGGGAAACATAATTATTTCTGAATTCAGGAACTGCTCTGGGTTGGAGCAGCAGCTAATATCCTAACCAGAATTTCCTTGATCATTACTCAAGCAGTAGCATTTTTATTTTAAAAAACCTTAGCCCTCCTCCCCCACCAGTATTTCTCTTCTAACACATTCCATTCTAATTTTAGTCTTTTGAGAAGTTTCTTTTCCAGATCAACCCACTCTTTTTCACATTTAAATAATTTGCAGTTTTTTTAAAGAGCTCAGCTTTAGCAGGTGTTTCAGTAGCTAAGCAATAAGAAATCTCTTAAGAACATATTCCATATTTCCCAAATGGATTAGCCTGGAAGTTTTGTGAGAACATTAGGAAAAACAGCCATGCCATTTAATTTCAAAATTGGAATAAAACTCTTAAGACAAAAAAGACACACCCCCAAAAAGAAGCACTTATGCTTACTGTTAAGAAATAAGGAAGGTGCAATAAGAAAAATTGTTACACTAGCAATACCAGTAATTAACTTGAATGCAGTGAAATTAAGGAGAAATAAATTTAGAAGCTTAATATGAAAGAAAACGATGCAACTCCTCCTTTTTTTTAATTATTCGGCTTCAGTGCAGCCCCAGGACTAGGAATGCTAAATAGTTTGCAATCATGGACCAAATAAGTACCTTCCAATGGTCAATAGTGGAAAAAACTGTCAAAGCAGCAGAAACTCTACTAGTAACTTGGGCCTGCAGCCCCACACAGCTAAAACAGGTTTATTATCAGATCTGGAAGCTGAACTGAAGCAAGGTCAAGATACCTTTATACTATCTTCAAATACCACCCCGCCTCAGACAAAAGATAGCCTGGCCCTTCATATCACCTCTAGTTATTTGAAAGTTGCATTTTTTTCTCTTTTGGCTCCTGGAAGCTAAAACTACTGCAGTACATTTCAGCAAGTGCTTCTTTTTTCACTCTCAAGTAGTATGAGGAAACCCACTGACAACGATGCCTCTGTGCCTTTATACAGTTAGAGCAGACCTATGAGATGCTGGCACCTGGTAGATTCATGAGGCAGGAAATTCTGAAATAAAGTTAGTGCCAGGCATCATTTACAGATTTAACAATACAGGTATTCACCTACAGTCACAGGGCTATCTTCCACATTTCCCTAGAGTGCAGGAACATTCTCCTTCTCCAGTGGTAAAAAAGACTAATAAGAAGTTGGATCTCTCCTGCTATGTCTGTACAGAGATAGCACCTGCAGTAAAAAAATAAGTTGGAGTAGAATACAACAGCAGACATCTATCTTATTCTTCAACACGACGTATCATCCCCCATTTCTACTCCCTTTGCCCCATTAAATTCTTCTAACCACACAGACTAAAAAAAAGTATCTATTTTAAAGCTGTACTTAATACTCAAAAAGCATTTTTCTTACACAGTGCAAAGATTTCAGGGAAACATCTCTTCAGCAAAGGTTATTACCTAGGATTGCTCTAACTTCAATTTTCCAGATGTGAGATGCATTAAGTATATACCTGAAGTAAATTTGCTTGTTAGCTTGCAAGAATTGTTAACAATAATTTTTTTCTTTGAATTTTCAGGTATGTGTTCTGTCCTCCAAGCTTGCTTCCTTGTGTTCATCCTTCTTAAGCTGTCTAAAAGACAATTAACTATGTTCATTCTCATCTATACCAGCTCCACTACCAAGAGCAGCCAGGTGAAGAGGGGAAATACTGGAACCTAGGAAAAAAAGAGAATTCTGGTATTTCCACAAAAAACTCTCCAAAACACATACTATTGGAAGAAAGGAGATCTCCCACATGTAAATTCATTCCCTGCTTGCCTTCTCTCCCTTTGTCCCTGTGGTTTGTTAGTGAGTGTGAAAGGGTACTGGTGAATGAGCTGGGGTGCGTCCTCAAGGCCAAGTTTTCCTCCCACTAAGTATAGCTGAGCTGGCTCCCATGGCTGGCTTCATCCTTAGGCTGTGCATGCAAATACATCAAAGCAGCTGGACACAGATTAACACCTCTTCCCTACCTTTAACACGGGTTTAAAATACCTGCAAGCAATTAAAATCTTCAGTTCTCTTCTCCTCACTAAACCTTCCTTTTCTCAAAAATGCCTTTGTCTAAACATGGGCCAAAAAAATGTCTGAATTGAAAAGAGGACAGGAAATTAGATCAAACTGAGTATGTAGCATTCTCATTATCCCTCATGTCAGACAAGTCAGAAGCAGTTACATAATTGGGCCTCTAGACTCTAGGCAGTGAAGTGTTAAGAGAAAAGCAATCCCCGGACTGCATGCTGGGTTTTGACAAATAGAAAGACACAGAAGTAGGCCAAGAGCTTACCACGAATGTTAGTTTTTCACTTGTACCATGTCAAAAAAAGGTTCACCATATGGCACACGTGGTCAAAGAGGTAAGAAAGTGTGTAGTGCAAGAAATGGAAAAATGAGGGAGGGAATTTTACCTGTACTTGTATACATACTTGTGTGAGAATCAGAGAAAGTACACTTGTGAGTGAGCGAGCAAGAACGCATGTGTATGAGAGGAGTACAGTGCAGGGAAATACAAGGGGAGCCAGTGGCCCATAAGCAATTGCTGTGAAAAGGAATGGGGGTGGGGAATTGTGCACAGCCCTTTTCTAGCTTCTGCTGTAAAAAATAAATAGACCTTTTAATCTGTGTTCTCCTTGAAGCCTTCTCTATTGACCATTCATTTCTTCTTTCCCTTCCCAGCTCTTTACCTCCTCTATACGGCTGATGAATATGCAAATGCATAATCAGTTCTGTAATAGCCTATCTTTTCTAAAAACAGGCTATAAATTTGGATCCTAAGCAGCAGGTTCTAAAGAGACTATTATACTATATGGCTGCGGGAAGAGGCAAGACCCAAATACCACCGTTGCACACCAGAGTTCTTTATAATGTGTGTGAAGGCAGCCCCTTCTTATAAGAGAGCTAGCAGCCAGGAGGAAAAGGTCTTCTGCAAAAGGTACACACGAACCTCATCACAGCTCTGCAGGGCACAGCCTGCTCATACACGTGCCAGCAAGAGGCACTGCTCCCTGCAGGCTTTGGCAAGAACACCCATGTGACACAGACCCCGAGATCCCCGAAGTTTTTTGCGTCTTAACTGCTGCAGCTACCGGCGTGGTGGGGGTTCCGGGGAAGCCCGGTGCCCGTGATGCTGGTGGAGGTGCTGGGCCGGCCCG
>NW_010541871.1:0-2056 GCF_000687285.1 Phaethon lepturus
TCAGCTCGGCTTGTGGGGCTGCGGGACCCACTCTGTGGGGCTCAGGGCAGTGCTAGACTCCCTTCCCGGGGAACCCTGCGCTCTAGAGCCACCCGCGGTTTCTTGCCAGCCCCCTCACCTCTCCCCAGGAGACGCTGATGGGGAAGTACGGGGAGGACGCGAAGCTCATCTACGAGCTGCAGGACCAGGGAGGAGAGCTGCTGGCCCTGCGCTACGACCTGACCGTATCCTGCGGCCCTCGCGGAGGGAACGGTGGCACGCCAAGGTTGCTGCCACCGCCTTGTTGGAAGGCATTGGGTGGGTCACCCTTGCCCTGACCTGCCTCTGGGTCCCGTTGGGTGATGGAAACCCCCCTCCCACCGAGCAGTGGGCACCCCAGCTGGTCTGGCTCTCGTCTGCATGACCCTACCTCAGACCACCCCACAGCCACTCCAGGAACTGCAGGAAAGCTGCCCTTTCTTCTGTGGGCAGTGGACATGCACCACTATGCTCCACTGTTCTGGTGTCACCTCCTCCCAGTCACAGCCCCCACCTCTCTGCACTCCTGTCCTGACCATCCCACCCTTCCAGTGCCTCGGTGGTTGTTCTGAGGCAGCAGCAGTGTTTGCTGCAGGTCCGTAGCAGGTGTCCGTCCCAGGCCTTCTCCACCTCCATGTCTCGCCAAAAAAGCTCTCCTCTTTAATTATGTGCCTGTGCTATATGTTGAATTCTGTCTGATCACAATGTAAGAGGGCAAAATGACCTAGCAAAGGTTTGTGCTTGCAAGGTGTTGTTACACTGTGGTTCAGAAGGAAAATGGAGTTGTCCTGCTGTTGGAGGAGCTCAGCGCGGTTCATTGTACTCATCGTCAGCCTGGGCCGATCATCTCGTTAGAGATTGGGGAGCAGCTGGCAAAGCGAAAGGGAGACGGGGGAGCTTTGAGGTTCAGCTTTCTGCAGCTCAGGGCATTTCCATGTTCCTGTCCTTAACTCCTCGGCCCCCAGGTGCCCTTTGCTCGCTATTTGGCGATGAACAAAATCACCAACATGAAGCGCTACCATGTCGCTAAGGTCTACAGGCGGGACAACCCGGCCACGGCCAGGGGCCGCTACAGAGAGTTCTACCAGTGCGTGAGTGTTGTGCCAGCCGTTGCGCAAGGGGCCGAGACCACTTGGGGCAGGAGGGAGCGGGGGACTGGCGTGGGTTTTACAGGCTGGGAGGCCTTCAGCTGCTGCGGGGCTGTGTGGCGTGCCTGACAGAGCCAAAGCTCCTCAGCTGTGCCAGGAGCCACTGCTGCTTTTTCTGCCCCCAGGATTTTGACATTGCTGGGCAGTTCGACCCGATGATTCCTGATGCCGAGTGTCTGAAGATTGTGCACGAGATCCTGAGTGACCTGCAGCTTGGGGACTTTCTCATTAAGGTGAGATCAGAGCCGAGTGCTTTTCGCACCTCGGTGCCTTCCCTTCCTGTGGGATTGAGGTGCTGGTGAACAGGCACAAGGAAACGCCAGCAGCTGCAGGTTCTGGCATCTCTGGGGCAAGAGGAAATGGCAGTGGGGGGATCTTCCCTGAACTAAGCGTGCCTCTCCTGCCCTCAGGTCAATGACCGACGCATTTTGAATGGCGTGTTTGCTGTCTGCGGCATCTCGGAGAGCGAGTTCATAACTACGTGCTCTACCGTGGACAAGCTGGACAAGGTAAGCGTTGTGCTCGTGAGGAGATCGCTTCCGGTCTCGGCGGGTGGATGTCTTGGGCTGGGCAGTGTCGTAGCTGTTCTCATCATAGAGAGGTCCACAGCAGCTAAGCTGTTGATGTTTGTTAAGACCTTGGGGAGCTCTTGTGCATGGTTAAGAATAAAGACTGGCATTTCCCATGGTATCTGTTAACAATTCCTGTGAAAAAGACACAGATCATTAGTGAGATTGCTGACTGCTATCATCCTGCATGTGTTGTGAATACATGGGCTGGTGGAGACAGGGGGTGATGAGTGTCCTGTGGCAACAGAGTTTTGTTTCCCTTCACAGATGCCATGGGAGGATGTGAAGAATGAGATGGTAGGAGAGAAGGGGCTCTCTCCC
>NW_010541872.1:0-402 GCF_000687285.1 Phaethon lepturus
AGAGCTCGGGCTCGGGAGAGGGTTGCTCAAAGAAAGGTCTTTATTGAGATGGTGGCTTGGACAGGAAGCACTTGGGGGCTGCACAGGTCTCAGGGGGGACGGGGACATGGTCCCCCGCCAGCTGCTGGTTTCCAGGAGAGATTTCCAGGTGCCGCAGAGCCTTGCTGGCATCGAGACCAGAGCACAGCCCTGCCCGTGGGGCCAGCCCTCGCTGGCTGTCACGACAGATGAGGGCAGAGCCAGGGGTGCAGCACCTTAGGACCACGGAGGACCGTGAGCTTCGGGGTGTCCCAAGAAGTGGGGGTGATGGCCGATTTTTCTTCCAACCCCCGCATTGCCCCCATCAGTAAAACACTTTTTCCAGGTAGGTGTTCAAGAAGATCCCCGTGGGGTCCAGCTTCT
>NW_010541872.1:519-815 GCF_000687285.1 Phaethon lepturus
CGCTGGCCCTGGACCCCCCCACCCCGTGCTGTGGAAGCCCCTGCAGAAGTGGTGGGACCTCCATCCCCTTATCTACGTGCCCAGGGTGGGCAGCAAACAGGGGAACACCATCTCCTCGAGGCACTCATCTCCCTCCGGGACCAGCCTGATGTGGGGACCCTTCTCTGACCCCCACTGGACTGCAGACCCCGCATCCCATGAGGAGCCGTGATGGAGAAGGGGAAGACACCCCCTCCTGCAGACCCTTTCCTCCCGGAGGTGTGGGGCTGTCGGTACCTTTGCCCAGTGTGGTCTCC
>NW_010541873.1:0-346 GCF_000687285.1 Phaethon lepturus
AAAACAGCATTGATAATTCAGGGATTTTTTTAGTTTTTGCTGAGCAGTGCTTACACAGTGTCAAGACCTTTTCTGCTCCTCACCTCACAAGCGAGGAGGCTGGGAGCCACAAGACATTGGGAGGGGACAGAGCTGGGACAGCTGACTCCAACTGACCAAAGGGATATTCCAGACTATACGATGTCATGCTCAGCAATATAAACTCTGGGAGAAGAAGAAGGAAGAGGGGATGTTCAGAGTGATGCCATTTGTCTTTCCAAGTCACAGTTACAAACGATGGAGCCCTGCTTTCCTGGAGATGGCTGAACACCTGCCTGCCGATGGGGAGTGGCGAGTTAATTTCCTG
>NW_010541874.1:0-2276 GCF_000687285.1 Phaethon lepturus
GGGGGAGCCGCCGCCGCGGAGCCGGGGCGCGTCCCGCGTCTGCAGCGAACTTCTAGCCTCGCCGCCGCTGCGCCCTTGGTGCCCCTTAGCTTCGCGCTGGGAACTTCGGGGGTTTTGCTTGAAATTCTGGATTATGTTCCTGCGGAGCCGGTCTACGGGGAGCTGAGCCAGGGGAGGAAGAATGCGGGTCTATCTAACGGTCTTCTGCCTTATTTGCTGCACCGCGAACGGGCAAGTAGTGTATTCCATCACCGAGGAAACGGAGCGTGGAGCGTCTGTTGGAAACATAGCGAAGGATTTAGGAATAGATGCAGCTACACTTTCAGCTCGGAAATTTCGCATGATCACCGGTTCAAGTAAGCAATATTTTAATATAAATGCAAGCACGGGGGCTTTGTCTGTTAACGAGCCCATAGACAGAGAGCAGCTTTGTGAATTAAAGTCTGCCTGTCTTCTGAATTATGAACTCGTGTTAGAAAACCCTCTAGAGCTTTATAGGATGGAATTTAAAGTCTTGGACATAAATGACAACTCCCCCAGCTTTCCCTTAAGTGAATATCATATAAACGTGCCTGAGTTCCTGTCACCCGGGGCACGGTTTACACTCCCCATCGCCCAAGATCTTGATGAAGGTACCAACAGTGTCCAGAATTATACTCTGAGCCCTGATGAACATTTCCATTTGGAAATGCAGACACGCGGAGATGGGAGTAAATATCCTGAATTGGTGCTGAAAAATGCCTTAGATAGGGAGGAGCAAGCTGCTCACAGACTTGTCCTTACAGCCAAAGATGGTGGGGATCCTCCAAAGTCCGGTCATGTCCCAGTCATTGTGGCTGTGCTGGATACCAATGACAATGCACCAGAATTTGAGCACTCGGTCTACAGGGCGAGTATCTTGGAAAACTCCCCCAGTGGTACTTTGGTAGTGCAAGTGCATGCCACGGACTTGGATGAAGGTCCAAATGGAGAGATCAGGTATTCATTTAGCAATACTACTTCTGCTGATCTACAGCGAATGTTTTTAATTCACCCACACACTGGGGAGGTGACAGTCAATGGCGTTTTAGCTGTTCAGAGACCTCTCCTTGAGATGCTTATTGAGGCAAGTGATAATGGGGCATTTGGCATGTCCAGCACAGCTAAGTTGCTGGTGGAAATCACTGATGTGAACAATCATGGCCCAGAGATAACAATTACATCCCTTTCCAGTCCCATTCCTGAGGATGCTGTTCCTGGCACAGTCATAGCTCTGCTGAGTATTATGGATAAGGACCCTGGGGAGAATGGGAAAGTAACCTGCCAGATACCTGATAACCTTCCCTTCCAGTTAAAGCCTTCTCTTGAAAACTACTACAGCCTGCTCACCAGTGGGCTTCTGGACCGAGAGCTGATCAGTGGGTACAACATCACCATTACTGCCACAGACTTGGGCTCTCCACCCATCACTGCTCAGAAGACCCTTTGGGTGCAGATTTCTGATGTGAACGATAACCCCCCTGTCTTCAGTGCTGACTCGTTTGATGTGTTTGTGGAGGAGAACAATCCACTTGGCACTTTACTCTACCAAGTCTCAGCATCTGACCCTGATATGGGGGAGAACGGACGGGTCTCTTACATGCTCAGGAATTCCACAGTTGCAGGCAGTGCCCTGACCAGCTTTTTGTCTGTGAGCTTGGCCAACGGGAGCATCTATGCAACACGTGCCTTTGACTTTGAGCAGCTTAGGAGTTTCTATTTCCAAGTGGAAGCCAAGGACAATGGGTCACCAACGTTGAGTGCTGCCGTAACTATGAATGTTTACATCTTGGACCAGAATGACAATGCCCCAACCATCCTGTACCCCACGAGCCAGAATGGCTCTGTAGCTGTGGAAATTGTGCCCCGCCTGGCCGATGAGGACTACCTGGTGACCAAAGTGGTGGCAGATGATGAAGACAGTGCACAGAATGCCTGGCTCTCCTATCACCTTGTCCACTCCTCTGACTCCACCCTGTTCCGCTTGGCACCGCACTCTGGTGAGCTGCGCACCACGCGCTCCATGCGCTCTACTGACTTCCTCAAGCACAAGGTGGTTGTGGTGGTGCGGGACCACGGGGATCCACCACTCTCCTCTACTGTGACAGTGGGCATCCTGCTGGCTGACACCCTGCCCCAGGCACTGCCGGACTTTGATGACAGTGGGGAGCCGCCACCACTGCTCAATGCTACAAACATCTACTTGATCGTTTCCCTTGCCTGTGTCTCCTGCATCTTTGCGGCATTCATGCTCTTTC
>NW_010541874.1:2307-15018 GCF_000687285.1 Phaethon lepturus
GGACTTGCTGCTGCAGTGGCTATTGCTGCCCCTCTGATGAGTATGAAAAATATTGCTATAGTGTGCACATGCTTCCCAGCTCCCACCTCCCACCAGACATGCTGGAGGTCACTGGTGTGGGTAAACTGACCCATACCTACTTGTACAGGGCATCTGTAGGTCTTGGGCCTAGTAACAGCAGCGTCCCAAACGGTGATGCTGGGAACATTCCCAGTGGCTCAAGGTTGCAAGTGCCAGGACCCTGCATCCAAGTGCAGCAGGTCCAAAGTGATCAGTTGAGTGCTGTCCTTCTGGTAAGTACCTCTTCCTTTCACTGTTTTTCCCCTGGGCACATGAACTTATGTCTACGCTGGGTTGCTGTCTCAGTGGGGAAGAAGGAACTGAGGATATTTGCAAGGTTTTATGAATCTAAAAGAATTCTTTTCTAAGCCTCTGACCTAGCTAGTTTCTTCTCATTAGTGTGATGGGTGACTTTGCAGGAGAAAATATCTTACTGTGATCACAGGAGGGCTACAAGATGGGATATGTCTGCAGGTCTGATCTGCTGGGTGTTGCTAAGTCACTTGTCAAGATCCAATTTTCTTATATGCAAAATAATACTAGTTGTATTTTTAATAGGTACTGAGAGTTGTCTTTATTTTTTTGAAGTTTTGAGATGTTTTGCCTACAGACTGTCAATTTTCCTTAGTGTACATAACAGTAACTAACTGCTGTTGGCTCTGTCCAGGCCAGTACTCTGTGGTAAGAGCTATTCCAGATGTTTCCAATGCAAATGTAAGAAGACATGTTAGACAGACATGGTATATACTGCTTCCTGCAGTTGTTTTTATCCTAATTTACAATTATTAGAGGTTGTCCTAAGTCTGTAACCATTATGTTTATTTTCATTTCTGAAATCACTATTGTACCTTTAAATACATGGAATTGGTCAGCCCCTTTCTGAACCTTGATGTAAGGATAGCTTCAGCGACTTCTTTGGAAAATCAAATACATATTCAGCTATACAGTATCTGAAAGAGCACCTCCTTTTATAACTCTTGAATTTCCAAATAGTGGGTTTTAGTAAGTTTTCCCTTCGCTAGAAAAGATTCCTGACTTGCTCTTAACTATGCAATTAGTTTATCATGCCTTTTCTTATTTATCCGTTGGCAAGGTGAAATAGATTTGTGGGTTTCTTTTCCCTCTCAGTCTTTTCTGAGCACCTTTTCAACATAAATCCTACTGACAGGGAAATATATTTTCTCAAATATTTGTTATTTGATTTACTCATGATGGCTTACCTCATTGTTAATCAAAGTCATAACCAGTTTTAGGTTCTGTTCTCTGTAGTGGTAAAGGGTTGTACATGTCTGTGGTCTCTCACCATGCAAAGAGGGGGTTGTGGAATAAGTCTTGCAAAAGCAGAAGCATCAGGGTCTTTCAGTAAGAAATTGTAAAGTCCAGGAAAATAGCAATTGGCAGTATGTAAATAAGAATTTTTGCCTAACACATTGGTCTACTTTGGAGAATATCATTGATTATGTTGAGGATCTGAAGAAAAAGGCTGAGTTAGAACCTTTGCAATGGGGAGCTAAAAACCTTTTTGGCAATCTCTTAACTCAGAAGGTGTCTGCAAGAATCCTGATAGTGTCTTGGGACCATGTCCTTGGCTCAAGAGTAGTTCATAATTGCAAAACTTCTATAACAAAGGTGGTATAAAAAAAGCCTTGGTGCAACTAATTTCCATGTTCTTATTGAGCAAGATCTTAAAACTCAGGTTACCAACACATTAGTGGACTGAATAATAATAAAAATGCAAAAGTATCCCTGATTTTTGTAATGAGAACAACCAAAATGTATTTCATTACAACACACTGTATTTCAGTCATTCAAGTGAATTTTTAAACTTGACATATGAGACTCCTTTTTTGATAGCGGGCAAAATAAATGTCACCTTTGGCAATTTTATTTTCTTAGCTCCTAATACACAGAAATGGGTAACCATAGATGTGACCTATGTGGGAAGTCCAAAGGCTGTGCATTAATTGAGCTGAGTAGGGGAGCAGAGGCAGAGACTGTGAAAACTTCTCTATCTTCAGAAACAAAAGATGTCAGTTATTACTTTAGTGCTGATGAATCCAGTGGCTAGTATACTAGAGAATCAACTACATGCATGTACACACATATATGTGTATATATACAATTTACCTATTTCTTGCAAAATTTGCAAGTTATTAAAATGACTTATTTCAAATAATTGGAAGTGGGCAGAAGCTGCAGTTTCTGTGCTTTGATTTCTGTACGTGCTTTAGATTCACCAAGATTTAAAATTAAGTATAATTATGTTAGCGATGCTTGGAAAATAGTTTTCAGTTGATCTGAGGTGGGAAAGAGAACTGTCACTCATTCTTGAAAACTATTCCTTTTCCAGTCCCTGTGGACTTAAATATGATTTCTGTGCAGAAAGATCACAGTCACTTTACTAGAGAGGAATATTTCTACTCATTTGATATTAAAATGAGAGGATTGTCATTTTTCAGTGTTTACCAATAGAAATTTCAGTAAAAAATAAAATTTAAGTTTGGGTATTAATTAAATTTTGTCTTTAAGTGCTTTCAGACTGACTCATTTGGAGTTAAAAATATAAACATAAGTGACCCTTTGAATTTCTGAGGAGGCATCATTGTATTGCTCCCTAAGAATATAAATGTAATAAAAAAAGGGCATTAAATATTTAAAAGGCACTAGGAGGAACTCCGTAGTTATAATTCAAGGCACTGGAAATTACTCCAGAATTACAATTTTAGCAGAACTTAAATAGCTCTGATTTTTTTTTTTTTTTTTTTTTTTTGATTGAGGGGGAGATTACGGCTTTTAGCATGTGGAAGGTAGAAAAAAGTTTACATATACCAAAAGTTAATCGAAATTCCAGAAATTAAATGCACTTTCAACATTTAGGTTAACTTCTTTATTCTTGGTCATCTTTTACTACCGAATTAAACGATAGGCTTGAATGATTTTTACATATGCAGAAGCATGGGATCCTTTTGTGCTCTTACCTGTTCTGTTTAGGTTAGAGCTAAAAATAGAATTATGTTCAGCCATAATAGCAGTACAGTAAACTGTAATTGTATCTCTTTCAGTATTTTGCTGTGTCTTTCTGAAACGTAGCACAAATGACAGCTAAATGAAAAGCGTCTTACACTGCTACGCTAATGTGCTGTATTAGAGACAAAGGCACTAGTGGGATTACTAAAGTAAGCAGCAGTTCACTGAGTATTTCTGGGGTCACGATGTGGCCATGGATTGTTACAGTTATTTTGTTTGCTTGTGTTGGCCATTGTGCTATGCAAAAGGTCCGTAAGATATTTCTACATTCAGAGTTTAGTGACCTCTCTGTGATTTGACATTCAATATGTAGGTTACATCCAAAAATAGACACAAACCTAGTGATGGAGACTATTTCTTGCTAAAATGTAATAGGAGTGGAATAATTTTGCGCAACGTGGCATGCATTTCCAGTGACAAAAATGGATGCACTTACATTGAGACAGTGCCATGCAATCTAGGCTGAACTGCTGCAGGCTAAGCATCAGTGGCTTACGCGCACAAGTATAGACCAGCCATGTGAGTAAGCCCTCCCTGCATCTTGTTCTCATGGGAGCATGCCCCATAAGATAGCCAAATAATAAGGGTGAAGCACCTTCCCAACTTTTTCTGTCTATTCTGGTTACAATCTGCCTAGAATGAGCAGTCTTATGCCCCACATTGTAAGGATTCAGTTGAGTAGGCAGATTTCTTGGCTACAGAAGTTAGTCTTGGGGTCAGGCCAAGAAAATCCTAGAAAGAGTGATGATCAAAGAAAATTTTTCATGGGAAACTGCTGTAGATTTCCCCCTTTCTGACCACTCCAATTACGTTTTGCAAAGAATACAGCTCCAATGTTTAACAAATGAACACTGTGTCCAGGAAAGGCTACAAATGCCTGGGCTGAATCTTTGCTTGTCTGATGTCTGCCTTGGAGTATTATTTTTAGAGGTAGCGGAAGGGAGAGTGACAGAAGGAGTAGCTTGAGACAAAGGGCTTGAGGGCATGTGGAGAGTAATGTAACTGGTTTTGGAGATGCCTAAGGCAAAGGCAATGATGGGTAGGGAAGGATGAAACTGGATCGTGACCTGGGCTGAGGGAGGTTGGATGTGGGTAATAATTCTTGTATGAAAACATAGAACAAGAAAACACAATTTGGATCAAGTCCAGTCCTTTCCTGTATCAGCCACCATTTAATCTTAAATCTTCAAATTCAAAAATTTAAATTTTAATTGTAAAAATAATAATTTTAATTGCAAAATTCATTAGGTTGTGCCTATTGTTCCTATTGGAAAGTTATTCCTCTAAGGCTTTGAAACCCTCTTCTGACATCCTGTCAGCAGTTATTTGCGATGAATTTGTAGGCATTTGCTCTTGTGCCAGCAATGTCCTTTTAGTATAAGTAGTTCTTTTCCCTCTTTGGGGCTTGTTTTCTTCATAGTTTAGAGAGCAACCACATCTTTTCTTAGGCTTTGTTTGACTAAACAAGTCAATCTCTTTCCATCTTTTTTCAGTGGTCACCTCTGCACTTGTCTGATCATACTAATATCCCTTCTCTGCATCTGTTCTTCCTTTGTGGATATATATTTCTTGCAAATACATGACCAGAATTATATATATACACACACACGCACTTCCTGGTCCAGGGGATAGGGAATACATCACCTCATACTTTTTGGGATGGCAGTTACCTTCTCCATAGTTGTAATATGCTGATTGATCAGTCATGTAAGCATTATTGCAGAACTTCTTTGGGGTAGAGGTGGATGCGGGAAGGTTGGTTCCCAAGATGGTGGTGATTCTGCCTAACTTCATCCATATAAATGCTTGATGCTTGAACCTTAGATGTTAAGAAG
This sequence comes from Phaethon lepturus, assembly GCF_000687285.1. Classification (NCBI taxonomy): domain Eukaryota; kingdom Metazoa; phylum Chordata; class Aves; order Phaethontiformes; family Phaethontidae; genus Phaethon; species Phaethon lepturus. The sequence continues at coordinate 7,230 of NW_010541874.1, forward strand.
TCATAGCCACCTGCTGAGAGCAACTCATCCTGTTCATTTTAGATAGAAGAGTTTAGGCGTAGTCTACAAACAGTTGCTGTGACTAGATGCACAATTTTAAATAACTGAAGCTAGTTAATATAAGTAGTACCTTACGGGAGCCTGCACTTGGGTTATTAGATGTCATACATTTCTGTGACAGGTGTTACGTTGCTCCTCCAGTGAATGATGCTATATGGTTGTCTTCCACAGCTGTTGTTGGAATAGCCCAGCTTCTTGTGCCATTCTTAAACTTGTTGATGTAGTTCTGTAATGAATGTTTTACTGAAATCAGAATAGATGAGATTAGTTTCAGTTTGTGTTTTCATTGAAGAGAAATTAAGACTAGTCTAGCAAATAGTTGTCTGATAAATCTATGCCAATTTTCCTCCCTTTTCAGTGTACCTTCATTCCTCATTTATTCTTTCCTCCAAATTTTTATCCAAACAGGCAGGATAGTGGGCTTGTGGTCACATAGACTGGATTTTACCATTTTAAGTTACTGGCACTGCAGTTGCTTTTCTCCAATCTGATCATTCTACTCCAGACTTGATAGGTTTATCATTTAAAAAAAAAAAAACCAAAAAACCCAACAAAAAACCACCACCACAACAAAAAACCCAAAACATCACAAACCAAACCCTCCTCAATCCTATGCTTTTAGTTGTCAGTTCTTTTAGAAATCTGTGATGGAAATCAGGTAGTGGGGATTTGAGGATGCTTCACTCCCAGCATGTGAATTCTGCTGTGGTGATAGTATTTTCTGTTCCCTCAGAGTAATTTGTCACATAGTCAACATCACACCCTAGATATTTACAATAGCAGAAAATATAGATTTATATTAATAAGATGGGATGGTGTCTCAAGGGGATGACTGGTCCACATGTGCCATGTTTTTGTACTGTTGGCCTGTGCATTCTCTGTATGCTGTTGGAGAGAGGCTGCGGGACTTTTAGTGTGGCCCAATATGACTGTACTCATGCTATGTGTTTTTGGGATTATGGTTAGCTTGTTTCAGTGTGATGAAAGGAATTCTGCTAAGAGTGTGACTTGCTGAGGACTTGCTGAGGACTGTTTAAAGTCACAATTAATCAAAAGAACATCAAACAAAGTCCAACACCAGAACTGAAAAGGGAGGCAGACAGACACATGGGAATTAAGGTATTCCATTGAGATTTGTAAGGCAAACAAAAGGGCAGGGCAAGAGCTCAAAGATTTGATGCTCTCAGGGGCATTTGGAGAATAAAAGCAAATTTGACAAATATGGTAAGTGGAAATTCAATATCAGAGAAAGAAGATATATTAAAAAATAAAGAAGAGGTTTATAGTCTCCGGTCTTTGAGCAGTGCCTCTAAGGAAAATTAACACGTTTTTGTTCTTTGGATTCTTTCTTCTCTAAAGGAATTATTTTTATATTTTGATCTGTTATTTCTTCCATCTCCCCCTGGGCTTGTCCCAGCCTGGTGGTTCTTGACACCTTATTTAGAGGCTTTTAATTTCTTTCTTGTTCTGCAAAGGCTGCCTTCTCAAAGTTGAGTATTTTTGCATGATTGGTCTGCAAAATCAAAGTTTATGAAGTTCATTCATAAAACCTCAGGCTGTTGTTTCCAAAAGGCTCTGTGTTGTTGTTCCTCAACCTTTTCCAGTTCCTTTGTAGGGAGCAGAAACTGAGCAAGGAAGTTTTACAGCTGAATGGGCTCTTCATCTTTTGAACTACATAGCTGTTTTCCTGTGTGTCTTAGGAATGTATTTTAGATAGCTATTGGGTTCTGCTTTCTAGCCAATAGTTATATAGAGATTGGCGCAATATCCTTATGGTTAAAGCAATTTTCATTGCGTGGTATTGAATTCACAGGGTTGTGATCAGACCTATGGTATTAAGACATGGAGTCATTTCAATATAAGCTTGATTTCAGTCTTCTAACTTTGTGAGACTCCATGAATCCCAGTGCAAGAGAGATATGGAGCTACTGGAGACAGTCCAGCAAAGGGCTGCTAAAATAACTAAGGGACTGGAGCATCTGATATAAGGAAAGGCTGAGAGAGCTGGGACTGTTTGGCCTAGAGAAGGCAAGGCTCAGGGGGGAATCTCATTAATCTATGTAAATATCTAAAGGGAAGGTGTAAAGAAGATGGAGCTAGGCTCTTTTCAGTGGTGTCCAGTGAGAGGAAAAGGGGAGATTCTGTCTAAGTGTAAGGATTTTTTTTTTTTTTTTTTTTTTTTTTTAGTGTGAGGATGCTGAGCACTGACATAGGTTGCCCAGGGAGGTTGTGGAATCTCCGACCTTGGAGATTTGGAGATACTCAAAAGACATGTTCTTGCACAACCTGCTTTAGTTGGCCCTGCTTGAGCAGTGGGGTCGGACAAGATGATCTCCGGAGGTTCCTTCCAACCTCAACCAGTCTGTGATTCTGTGTTGTCCTTGATGGAGGAGTGTGCTAGGTGTGCCCTACCTTACAGAGCTGCATGACGATGATGGAGAAAAGGTGCAACTTCTGGGATGCGAAGTATATCCTCTAGTAGGTTTCCATTGGATAAAATAAATTGTTCCTGGGGGAGATACCTGGTGGTGGCTAGGCTACAAATATGACATGTTGCTGAAGTGTGGGTAGATGCTTGAGGATTGCACAGAGAGATTGCGGATTTTTTTTTTTTTTTAGACTTAACAAGTTTAAGCCTTTTGTTTATCATAATTGAGATAATAATAACTAAATTATCAGATTTAGCAAAACTGTTGGGTTTCATGTTTGTGTCTACAACATGGACCAAGTGTGCTGGACTATAAAAAGCAATGTTCCTGGAAATTCATTGCTCGGACAAAATCAACACAGTGGAGATTGGGAGAGAGCAGGAGAATGGGTTAATGTAACAAAAGTTTTTAGCGATTAGGTACTCTGTGAGAGGATAATCTGTTCATAGGATCTGTGGTGCCAAGGAATTTCTATCTGACACATTACACTCCATAGACTTCGATGAGAGTAAATTTTTGTTTGTATGTACTTTGGGGAATCTTTTTTTGGACAGAAAAGGAAAAAAAAAAGAAAACCAAACCTTCAATTATGTTTTTGCTCAGGGAGACCTTTTCTGTGTTTTTCACTTTCACTTATCTTAAGATATCAAAGATACAAAGAACTCAAAACATCTGGCATTTGGTTAGGCCTAAAAGAACTGCAGAATTTGAGGAGTTTTGTTTAGTAGAAAATAGGAAATTTAGGAATACTGATAAATGCTTGTAAAAGTGCTGCTCAGGTTAATTGATGAGTTGAATGTTCAGTGACTAAATCTTGTGAAAGGGTATGGATCTAGTAAAGACCACAAGAAGGCTAAAAGTGCTGAAACAGGACTGACTTAATAGTTTATATTGTAAGCCCAATGACCCCTGTAACAGTGCAGGCTGAGGTGTTTTGGGTTTTTTTGTTTGTTTTGTTGTTGGTTTTTTTAGGTTTTCAGATTTGTAGCCAGAATCTTATTTGCTTGCATTACACATCCTTCCTGTATCCCTCACACACCCCGCCCCTAAAAAAGGCAAAAGAAAGTCTAGCTTATTCAAACAATCTAACTAGAAAGTCTAGTCTTATTCAAACAATCTTAATTCAACTCTGCCTGCCAGCCTGCTGTTTATCTCCCATAAGTTTACATCATGAGAAGATTTGTAATATTTCAGAATCATTAAAATGTGATGTTGTAAACATACTTCCTTCTGTTAACTCAGTTTCTTCTTTGTAGAATCCTAGTCTCGTGGAGCATGACCTATAACAATTCTGTTGTCTATATATATTCCTTCAAGTGAATCCTTCACTTGTTTGGGTTTTTTTGTTGTTGTGGATTTTTTTATTTTGGTTTTGGTGTTTTGTTTTTTTTTTAATTGGGCAATCATGAATACCCTAAAAATAATCAAACTCAAAAGCTATTTGTTTTCAATATAATGTTTGTAGGAGGGTTATCTGGTGGAAAAAGAAAGTGATTTCTTCCTTCCAGTCAGATGAGATATAACTGCCACCTTGTCTCACCTTTTTTGGGCTGGTGAAGTAAAATTGCCTTAGCAAATGCCTTGTCTAATCTGAGTTGCCAGCTGGAATACCTTCAAAGGATTTTGGGTTGTTGGTTTAGAACTGCCATTTGCACTTTCATCTTTGTTTTAATTTTATTATATATTTGTCTAGGGATTAGAATTAGTGAGTTCCTGTCTTCTCTTCTACAACATCATGCTTCTCTACAAGGCATTCAATCTGTTTAATACATCTCACCTTATCTGAAAAACTACAAGAAAAATTAACCTGAGCTAATGCAGAACATGGAAAGATGCCAGTTTGGTCATGGTTAGAACACAGCTGTAGAATACAATAGTCTTCAGTGTGGATTTATAATTTTGGAGCTCTTAATGTGGTGAGGCCCTTTACTATGGCAATATTACGTTTCCTGAAAAAGCTTTTCTTCATGCAAGCTGCTCAAAGAGGACCCAGATGTTTTTGGATAAAATCTCAATTAAACCATTGAGCCCTGGAGCTGTAAATCACCATTGTATAAATTAATAGTTCATCACCAAGTCATTCTCTTTTTTATTGTTTGTATTATCATCTAGGATATGGGGCCGATGTTCTTTAATGTAGGTAATTTAGCTTCCTGGAAAACTTGGAAAACAGCCAATATTCGATTTAAACTGGATTGAAAAAAAAAAAGTAACAAGCAAAAAACAACTTCCCCCCAAACCCTGGCCAAAAAAATCCCCAAACCAAAACCCAAGAACCCATGAGGCAGGGATTAACGGTAGTTTTCCACCACCTAATGGTCATTGCAGTGATGGAAAGAGAGGAAATTGCAGTAAGGGAAATTCTTGCTGGACATGAGGAAGAAATTCTTCCTTGTGAGACTGTTGCAACCCAGGGACAGGACCCAGAGGGGTGTTGGGATCTCCATCCTTGGAAATAGTCAAAGCTTGACTGGACAAAATTCCTGAGCAACCTAATCTATCTGTCAGGTTAGTCCTCCCTTTGAGTAGGAGGTTGAAGTAGGTAGGACTTCTGAGGTCCTTTCCAAACTTTTTTCTGTGATTCTTTGAAATGAGGCAAAATGTAAACACATAAAAGTTGCTATAGCCTTTCAAAAAATGCTGCTCCATTCTATTTTCAAAAGCTGTACTGAGGTGTTTACAAGGATTCTGCAACTACTGTATATTTCCCAATAGATGCTCAAATCCCACTGTAAAAGATATGAAAATCATGCCAAAGCATCTGAATTCCTTCTCTGTCAGATGCACAGCTGGTGGCGTCCCATGTTGTGGATCCTAATGCTGGGTTGTACCCAGCTGTCTCCAGCTACAACTACAGTGATGATTGTACCCATGTAACACAAGTTTAGGAAGCTCTGCTTTGCCACACAAGCATGAGATTGAAACCACACATACCTAGCTGTGGGGAAAGTTTTCGTGTCTAACAAATTTTGTACTTTTAATTGTAGTACTGAGTTCTCTCTTTTGAAAGACTCTTCTTCTGAAATAGAATAGCTATTTTCCTTTTCTAGAAAGCATTTATGCTAATAAGTCTGCTCCTGTGGGAAGACTAGATCTTACCTTTATCTTCAGCTACATATGGCTGAGAAGATTTTAATTTTTTTCTCTTTCTCTCCCCTTATAAAATGATAGTTCCTTAGATAAAATAGGACTATATAAATGATAAGCCTGGTGACAGAGTGGAAACAGCTGTTGGTCATGTGCACTCAGGTTTCTGTCATAACTGTAAACAGGGAAGAAGAGCGATACTCCATGGTGTAGTATCCCGATTCAGTGGGAAGCTGTGGAAATAGCTTTACTGCAGCTATTAGTTTGTGGTGTGCTGTTAAGAATCTGTAACTCATTACACTACCTTTTGCAAGGAGATCCTACTCTACTCTTTGTGCTGTGAAATTCTCAGGTGCTGTTACTCTGCCTTGAACCTGTTGGTATCTCTAGCACCCAAGCAACGTTAATAGAAAGGGTTTATGTGCAATCAATGTAGTCTGGTTTACTATTTGACAAAAGCAATGATGTCATCAGGAAGTTGATGAAAGGAAATGTCAGTTTTCATACATGATACATACTGAATAGTTTCATCTTCTACATATGGCCTGATTTGAAAGGATACATTGTGTTAACATGTTTTGCTTCTTGGGGATGACATTTTGTGAGCTGTTGAAAGCAGTGCTAAAGAGGCAGAGAAATTAATGGGGTAAAGATACCTGCCAGATTAGAAGTACCAGTAAGATAAAAGAACAGAAGTGTTCGGGTTTTGGGTTTGTTTGGTTTGGGGTTTTTTTTCTGGTGCCCTTAGTTTAAGTATTGTTTTGATTTAATGTAAAATTCAGTTTACTGGAAATAATGGTTAATACTTCAAAATGAACCTGTACCTACCTAGACCTATGCCTGCACTGTATCATTGATACCAGCTGAGAGCTAACTATCTGTGATGGCAGCAACTGCACTGATCCTTCCAAACTGAAGGCCTGTAAGGAGTTTTTAATTCCTTTTCCCTTGTGCCAGATAGCAAGGAAGTTTTTTGGAATAACTCAAAAATATTTCCTTTAAAATATGAAATGATAATGCCATCCATAGATTTCCTTTGTAATGCCCTTTTGAATGCTTACTTATCTACTTGCAATAGAGATTTTAATTAATTTTATCAGAATTTGTTCATTCATTGTGCTTTTAACACTCGTGGTCATCAGTACAAAGTATACGTGGTGGGGGGAAACATCTGAGGACCTGCAACCATATTTCACCTCACTTCACAGCCTCAAGGATTCTTATCTGAGATTACACTATTGCAAGATGCATGCAGAAGTTTAACTTTTACATTGGATCTAGTATTCAAGATTAGACATCCTGCAGATTTTCAGGACTACCATTGATGCTATTTTCCCATCAGAGAAGGGAGATGATCATTTGTGTAATGAGACAGCACTTGCATCTGTACTTGGAGAACTTCGGAGAGTCTTGGTTTCTATCTCATGACAGCCCAAAACATTGAAAAAGCCAAAGATACCTTTAAATGTCCCTATTTCTTCCTGACTGATTCTGTAGAGCAGAAGTCATGTTAGAACAGAAGGACCAGAAGAATGGAGTTACAATAGCTATGGTTTTGTTGTGCCTTTTTTTTTTTCCCTGAAAACATTGCCACATTTTTCACATTTGTTTAAAAAAAAAAAAAAAGGCATTGGCTCTAAATAAGTCATTGTCTTGGCATAAGTGTTTTTCATGTACACTCTGGAAAATCTCCATAACTTGTGGCCATTTAAAATATATTAAAAATCCTTGACAAGTGTATATTACATTATCTCATAATATATTTCATCTCTCTATACCAAGGGCTTCCAGCTACCTTCACAGAGGTAGCAGAATTATCTTTTTTATCAGCCGTGTTGCTGTAGAATTAGACTGTTCCAAGTATATGTTTGGCTGCTGCTAGTGCTGAAGCCTGGTTTGCTTTCAATAAAACTGGGAGGATTTTATATATAAATATAACACTTTTTAGTTACTATTATAAGTAGTGTTGAGCCACTTAATACTGTGCATTTTTAGTGTAATGTTAATCCTTCCAAAAGGAACATTTTTCAAAATACTTTCACTAAAGGCCATGGGCCTCTGGATTTTGGTGGGTCTTACAGACTTCGTACCTGGATTGTTGGTTACTGGGGGGCCAGGCATGGGTGGACTCAGTGCCAGTTACTAGAGTCAGAGTGGGGCTGTAGGTGCCCTTGGCTTGTGGGGGTACCGGCTGGGGGGGGGGGGGGGGGGGG